>NW_026542786.1:57998-202580 GCF_028750875.1 Macrosteles quadrilineatus | reverse complement strand
CAACCCAAATGTTTGTATATACATATTAACCAACAGTTGGTCCCCAAAAATCGAATCCCAAAACTTGAATATTAAAATTAAAATTCAAAACCTGTGCTATTAGTTAAGGTTACAAATAAATTAAGATAAGCTACTTAATAATAAAATGTTTACTATTAAATTACAACTGAAAGGATAAAATTAATCATTCTCACTTATTTCTATATCTAGCCAGGGGGTAAAATTCCAGGGGATAAAAATCCGCTACCCCGCGTTGGGTGGCGAATGCGTCAATCAGGAGTTCCTTGCCTGGGCATACACTGCCAAGGGAAAAAGTTTAGACACTCGAGTTTGGGGCTCTACAGAAGAGTAACTAAACAACTTAAAACACGGAGTATATCAAAATGTCCATTGTTTTATTCTACGTATTCCTGTAAAATATTTTTTAGCTCGTTTATTACATACAGTATTTTTATGGCAGTCTCAAAACGTGTTTTTTAGAGTTTCATAACCATCTTAAGATTATGAAAATTCACACAATGTAAACTAAACGTTAGAACTTCATCAAACTTTACTACAATATAGACATGAATATTAGTTTATGATTTTTTAATTTTAACTTGATCCAAAAAGTTGTTGTTTTATTACTAAAAGAATTTTGCTAAACGTCAAAAACTAGAAAACAATTAAAAAGCTCGTTTTGAAGGTGATTGAGTTTGGAATATTCATAATTCATTTTAATAGTAGGTCTACTGTAGATGAGAGCAGAGAGCATGAAATTCTGTTGTTGGTAAAAATATGTATCTAGATATCATATTCACCATACAATTCACACTGTCACTGTAACCTTTTTTAAATGTATTAACTTTACCACAAAGCAAAATAGGTGGAAAAGAAAACAAAAATGATCGATTAAACTAAGGACGCAGAAATAAAATAAATAAATAGATAAATAAGGTAATACATGAGCGAGAAACAAAATCAACCTAATGCCAACAACATCTGAGGCCAGCCTTCATTGCTATTGTTGTTGTTGCCAAACAATATTTGTTTCTGCTATTGATCATCATGGAAAAGTTTAGAAATTTTCCTATTTGTCAAAATCCTGAGAATTGACAAAAATCAATTTTAACTCGAATATTTTCATTCAGTAAAGTAGCCTAAATAAATTAAAACAATAAATTATGATGAACTATTTGTATCCCATATATTTTATAAAATATATCATGGCTTATAATAAATAGTAGGGTACACTATCAATTGTTATTAAACATTAAAATTCGCAGCATCGTTCCTTTAATTTACCTACCTTATTTTTTTACGTTAAAAGTATAATTACCTAATATAATTAGAATGATGTAAGATCAAACATACTTACATGATGACCAGCGAACAACTAAAAATTGAAAAAAATAAAACAACAAATTAACGATTTTAAGTTAGTCCAACCGACACCGCTGATAACACGTAAAGACTCGCGGGGTGTAGTATACTGACAGTTACTGATAATGATAATGGACTACCTCGGGCTCTGCTCGGTGTGACAGTGACAGTAGAGGAGGGGATAGAAGTGAGGTGGTGAGGGGTAAGGAGGGGAAACAGCTGATTAGTCTCGTGACTATGAGTCAGCTGGTTTTACAGCCACTTCCGCAAACATTTGCTCATCTCTACTATTGTTGACGAAAACATTATCATTACATTGTTAACGTCAGAACCAACTCTGTTGCTATTTTATTTTGTCCCATTGAATGAAACTTAGTTTTTTGTTGCATTAGGCAATGTTTTAAAACATGATTAATTCATAAATAAATTGTCATTTGGTAAATAAACTGATTGTAGGCCTATTTAAGTTTATTATATTGTATATATGGACAAAAATTAATTGGCTGCTATAGGAGTATTGGCTTTATAATTATTATAAAATATTAGAGAGTAGCCATATCGCAATATTTCGCAAAATTAATTTTGATCCTGTAACATTATCTTTTCAACAAAATGTGAGACGTTTTATACAGATACAACTGGATTTAGTACATAATAAGTTAACTCGTCAAATAAACAGTGCATTCAGCTAGTGAGCTTAGAGAGAATTAGCGGAATTATGTAGCTCTTAAGAACAACGGTAGTCAAAGAGTCAATATAAAATATGTACTGTATATATAAAATATGTTATCAAATTCTCGGAGGGGAAATTGTTTAAAATAAAATTCCAACCAAGATTATGCTCAAGCACAATACTTAATAATTTTCATAAATATTTTTTAAATTGGTTTCATGTATGTAAAGGAAAGGTTGTTAGATACATCACTTACACTCTTCCGTTTATAAAAAGTCAATCAATCCATATATTTACAAAATTAATAAATGCATGCACATGTTTCATTAAGGGTTGTATGCTTGGTTTATAGCATTAAACTTTTGCATTTCACAACATTGATCCAGGAATTCAAACATCTGTATCGGTCGGATCTTTCCGATATTTTGTAAGGATATAGAAACGTTTAGTAAATTATGCATTTTCTTTAAGGCCCCGTTTATGCACCAAGAGCGGGAGCGGGGCGATAGCGGGCCCGCTCCGCTGTGAATGAATGGGGCTGTTTATGCACGAAGAGCGATAGCGGTAGCGGTTGGTTAAAGGAGAATGGAAGAGGGAAACAGTCTTGCCAACTCAAACTCTGCCAAATAATTAACACAACTATTTGGTAAGTGCACGTGCGCGTGGGTCAGGTTGGCAACCCTGGCTGCAGCCGCTCCCGCTCCCGCCGTGCATAAACAGTCCCATTTTGGACTCAATGTAGTTGAAAACCGCTCTATTCCAAGCAACCACTGCGATTTCCAACTACACAGCGGGCGAATTAGAAACCGCAGCGGGAGGTCAACCGCTACCGCTATCGCTCTTCGTGCATAAACAGCCCCATTTAACTCAATGGTGTTAGAAATCGCTCCCGCTGTCGCTACCGCTCCCGCTCTTGGTGCATAAAATCACCAAATTTTAATATTCTGGCTCCTGAAATCGTTTTCTATGTCCTTGATAGTCTCATTTTGGCGGAAATCTTTCATGATACAACTCGAAAGGGAAGTACTTCAATAATCAACCAGGTTTAAACATTTTTTTTATTTGAACATTTTGTTCTGATACTAACGATGACAGATGCGTCTCATAACCGATTGGGCTGGGACGACTCTGGGGTATTCTCATTATAATAACTCAATGGTATTACGTTTTCTAAAATACTAAGACTGTTAATTATATTCAAAAAATGAAACATATTATCCCAATTAGTATACATAACAATCAACAATAAACCATGAAGTGTTTTTTTTTTATAAATTTGCACCAAAGTTATGTAGTTTTAAAACTCAAAGAATAAAATTACCTTAAGAATAAAAACCTTATCTACTTGTAAATTGTAGCTACAAATCGTAGACAAACGAATACTTCAAACTTGTCTGAGATATAATACATTACATACCACCTTTCATGAACATCGTAGATATTAGGCTCACCAAAAATTTGCCAAGTTGGCCATTGTAGTAATTAGTATATTTTTAACGATGATTTGATTATGATATAAAATAACTCAAGCAGTGCCCCCCCACATCAGCCCCGTTCGAGCTTATTTTTAATTTAACTTTTAGACTTAAATAATTATATTATTTATGTTCAGCGTTTTTTAAAATCTAAATATTCAAGAAATTCTTGTAAATTCTCCTCAATAGTCAATAGAAGTTTTAAGTTGGTTCACGACATCGCAATGGTGTTTTATTTTGAATAACATTATTGCCCAAAAGGTGGATAAAAGGTTCAGGACTGCCACAGTTACTAAACCAACTATTTTATAATAATGCAACGTTAACTTCAATAGCATGTTTTACTTACTCACAATTGTTATGTAATTCCACGATTGAAGAGAAATAACTATGTGAACATAGGGGTGTGATTCGTGATAATCAGTGGAAAGTATGTTTGACCATATGAAAGTGTTTGACCACTATGAGATGTGATCTACGAATGTTGTATGTTCCATTGTAGACATGGTGTCTGTAGCGTCGGCCATTATTGTCTCCAGACACGGACAAGTAATCATTACTAAATTACTCCCATTACTCTGTATTGAGGTCAAAGGTGAGTTCAGTCCTTTGACCATAATTTAGTTAATCAATATATACTGTCACTATAGACCTCTCATTGGAAGGTAAAATGTTTTTGGTCTAATATGTTTGGTCCCCACTAATCCCAATGCAATGGTCTCACTGGGGTTTTTAGATGTAAGACCCAACGTAAGACCAAAATCCAAGGTGTTTGGTGTTAAAGTCCATGTTGTATCAAATATCTTTACCATAAGCATATGATTTTGCGACTGAAGTTTAAATATAGAATTGCAGGTTACTGGGCTTTTAATAATTGTTACACCATTTTCGTAGTATTCTGCATTTCTGAATTTAGGGGTAGTTTCTGGTGAAATTTATTACCTACATTTTAATACAATTAATAACTACATCAGGGCGTCTCTGTTGTTCCATTGGAATGAGGACGATGTTCCCGGTTACATCTGTTCCAATGAATAGTTTCTCTTTAACCTCGGATATATACTTTAGATGTTATTATTAGTTTTATCTCGAATTAGCAATAACGCAACACGGCTAAAAGTATTGTGTATAATTAAACGTTATGTGTTATTTCACCTGTTTACCTGTTGTGTGGATGCAACAGTTATACGTATGGTAAGGTGTTGTTTGTATGTAACCAAGGGGTCTAAATCCCGTAATTTCGGGATTTTTCCAAGCCGGTTCCGAAATCCCAGGATTAATCTTGTATTCAGTTCAGAACAAGAATTCATAACTCCAAAACACGCTCTTCAACGCAAATATTGCTGCTCAGTTCAATAAACAAATATAACATGGGAAGAATCGACGGTTGTAGCGGTAAAGATTTTAAATGTTGACAGCAATAAAAAATCTGGTACAATTAACAAATCATCTCCTTATGTAGCAGCATGTGTACGAAACACATAATTTAGGTTTGTGAAATGTTTAATCAACGCAGTATTCAATTAATTACAAAGATAGAACTATATACCCTAAATATAAGCAATCATAATAATTTAACTTGGTGTGTTGTTAAAGTAGTAAATGTTTTAGGCTTTTCATATTATTAAGATAATAATACTGCTATTACTCCACTGGTTTGCCATATAAATTGTAGTAGCCTATTTACGTTTTATGGCAAAGAAAATTCAAAATAACTTCGTACGTGCTATTTAATTCACGGGAAGTAAATGAAAATACGTCTAACAACACTTGAAACATACTACAAAAATACTACGTTCGCCTATTGAGTTAAATTATGATTGAAGAGTCTAATCATCACCAGCCATCTCTTTATGTATTTACAGCCCTGTCCAGTAATAAAACAATAAAAATAAAAATATATATTTCTAGTGTTATAAGACTATTTTTATTTACTTGCAGTAAGTAAATAAAAACTCCTCAAATTCACAAAAATATTAAATACAAATGTGTTTTTGTAATCCCGTTAATCCCAGCGAACACAGAATAAAAATTTTTATTCTGTGTTCGCTAGTTAATCCCGGGATTAAAATATGCTGATCCCGGAATTTCTGGGTATAAAAAATCGACCGGAATCCCGGGATTGAGACCCCCAGATATTGCAACGGTATTTTAAAAACACTTTTTTATATAATAGTGTATCAAGTAGTTAGGTGTATGGTTGGCTATTCGTGTGTAATAAGCAGCTATGTCAATGATAATTAGATTGATTAGCCAAATCATAAAAAAGAGCTTAATTAGATTTTAGAAATTCATTTATATTAATAAATGTACAAGTGTAATTCTAACTTGAATGTCTTGGCAGAAAAAAAAAACAATGGCTTGTAATATATTCTGATAGGTAATAAAGCCAGTATTGTTGTTTGCGTGTAAACCATTGATTTATATAACGGAATCTCAACCGTATTATCTCATCTTTAGCACTTGGACCGCCGCGTACTGTTGTATAGTCACATGATACAGTAACTGAGTCACCGATCCCATGACTAACACTTTTGCAGCTACCTCTTAACTTCTAATAACTTTAATTATAGCATTTAAGTTTCAGTTGAAGTTTATAAACGTGTTGTGTTTACTAATAATGACTTCATATTTTATTGGCTAATTTTGATAGTTTTAACGAATTTCCATATTGGAAAGAATTATTTTAATTTTAGTTCTAAGCTATTAATTGACATGACCAATGCAAATTTTGTATTTTTTATTTTGGTTTAATAAATAAGTTATGAGTTATGAGTTAAGCTATTATACTGAAGCTATTATATTATTAGCACAGCAAGACCTAGACCTGGGACCGATTAAATTTTTCATCTTTGTTTCCCCAGAGGTCAAAAACACTATTCGTAATTTTTTATACACATATATACAGGATGTCCCTCAGTAAACAGCCAAACTCTGGGAAATGGTTCTATAGGTCGAAATTAAAAGAAAATCAAGAAGAAATATTTTTCAAAATCGCTTCCTTAACCAAATATCCACCATTTTGTATTTTTCCCAAAGATATTATCTTTGGATCTTTACAACCGATCTTTATGAAACCTGGTATGTATGTTAAAGTAGGAAACACCAATGTTAAAAAATAATATTTTGATCCAATTCTAAACTTCAAAATTGCGGTCATTTTAATTTTTTTTTAATTTTAATGTTAAAAAATAACAGATTTTATGAACAAATATCAAGAACACTTTTATTTAGTATTTACAATTTCCTATCAAACGACACCAAGTTCGAAAAGATCGTATAAAAAATAACTGGAATATGACTTTTAGTTGTAAAATGAGGCAAACCTGAACCTACCTCATTATGTAGTCTTTGCTATAAGATTCAAGCTCCAATGCTGAGGTTTTATGTTATATCACAGATAATAATAATCTTTTGATGTCGACGCCCATATTTTTTTGATAATTAAGAAACAAATTAGAAGATGAAAAATACGTCATGATACGTACAAGCATAGATGAAGTAATATAAACAAGATAAGGGTTTATTTTGCATTCAAACTCAGTCACAGAACGTAGAATAGTCCGACTTTAATTTAATTAAATTTTGTGGTGATAAAAGATTTTTATTTAAAACATATTTTCTTCGAAAACTCACCATATAGACTTTAACGCCGAAATGTTTCATGAAATGTGTTTATCGTCTGATAAATTCATTTCATACACAACATAATGCTTTCAAGTCATAAGCGGCAACTGTACTAGCGGCTAGTAGGTTTATAATGTGAACCCTTCAGATCCAGCTGGCTGCTGGCGATATTGCCAGCGGCTGGTTAGTAGCGGCTGATAAACAGCCTAGTGTGACCGCGGCTTAAGCCTAGTTAAAATACGGGGGGGGGGGGGGGGTTGTGTAATTAAGCTTTTGAATCAAACTTTTAACCCAATTTAAATTGACAATTTTGCTTTAAGCAGTGCCAATTAATAGGGAAAAACTTATTATAGGTGGGTTTTATAAATAATTCACAATTGCATTCAGTAATCAAATGTACATATACCATTGGACTTCCATGCACCTTTTGATAAAGCCAATTCTCAATAAAATTGGAGGAATTGGGAATCCTTTAAGTATCTAAAACATATTATTCCACAATAAAAGGGGGTTAAGAGGGTGGTGGATTTTTCAGTCGTGAAAGGATGCAACTGTTTGAGTAAATTATTGAGTCGGACTCTAGTAGCAAACTATTTGTTAGTTTAGTATTACTTTAAATGAGTTGGATTTTTATAAAATAGCAGGACAGTTTGCTTCCAGTAAACCAATTTTTATTTTGATGGAACCATAGTTAATCATCCTAAACATCTCATATAGTTTAAATTTGATTCTGCACCAACAATAATTTTCATAGACAAGTCAACAGGAGCAGTTGAAATAAGTAGATAACGTAAACTTATGATACAACCAAAATGCCTTTAGTTGAACTGTATTTTATTTCATGTAGCCTAACAATAATTTATTAGTTTAATGACATAGGTCCTAAAAGGCAATGAGATAATTTGAGAATGATTTACTAATGAACTGTAAAAACAAACTCAAACTGTAGATAAAATGTAATAAGCCAATCATAATCCTTTGACAGCAGTTGACAGGGAGTTGTTCTCATTGTCAAACATGATTCGAGTCAGAAAGTGGAAATCCAAATAAGTGTATTTATATTTTATAGCCACTATAAAATGATTTATTTATTAACATAAAATGTCAAATGGGATTTTTATTGCATAATTACTCCAGTAATAAATTAAGGAAGTCGTAAAAATTATCTGATAAAGCTTTAATGTGCTTCTTACCAATCAATGGCTTAAATCCCCCCCCAAAAAAAATCTGCTGGTATCGCAGCTTACGACCACTTGCGACATCAAACTCCCGTGGGGGTACGCCTGGTTATTAAAAGTTTTAAAGCGTCAAATTGTTGATTATTGTAGGTGTTTGAGCATCTTGAATTTTCCCAATTTATAAGTTTATTACTAGTTACCAAACAATCACATAGAATGTATCTTAGAAGTTTGTTTTGGGTTTACAATTATATTTTTTTACACAATGCACACACTATTTTATATTTTATAAAATGATCATTATAGACTAGTTGCTTATTCAGTATAACCTTGATAACAAGACAACAAGACTCATGGGGATAAATATAAGATAGAATAAATATATATAATATGTAAGATAAATATATAGGATAAATATAAGATTTATCATATTGATAAAAGAAGACTTGTTATAAAGGTTGTCTTCTTATCGAGGTTTGCAATAACATGTGATTAGGGGTTAAATAAATTCTAGGGGATGTAAAGATGACATAACTTGTTATCAAGGGTGACTTGTTATCGTGGGTCTTGTTATCGAGGTTCCACTGTAAAGCTGGGTTTTCCTAGACGCGGAGTCGGCCAGCGGAGAGCGGACAACGGAGAGCGGACTCAGCTTGTCTTAGGTAATTTAATGTTACTGTTTTCCTAGCAGCGGAGCGGAATGCCATGTTAATTTCAATTCCGCTCTCCGTTGTCCGCTCTCCGCTGGCCGACTCCGCGTCTAGGAAAACCCAGCTTAATATGATTTAAGCCGGGTTTTCCTAGGCGCGGAGTCGGCCAGCGGAGAGCGGACAACGGAGAGCGGACTCAGCTTGTCTTAGGTAATTTAATGTTACTGTTTTCCTAGCAGCGGAGCGGAATGCCATGTTAATTTCAATTCCGCTCTCCGTTGTCCGCTCTCCGCTGGCCGACTCCGCGTCTAGGAAAACCCAGCTTTAGGTTGACTAAAGTTTCGCTTTTCATTCAAAAAGGAAATTTTCTTAAGTGAAACTATCTACTAACTCAATGATCGTCTACTAAGCAAACACACATGTATCTCAAATGTTCGTATTGGATTGTGTCTTTTAGCGTAATGATGTAATTCTTTGTGATTTTCAATTGCTGAGATTTTATGACAATGTTTAAACACCATGAGAACTAATGGTGATTTCTCTACGATGCGAACTGCCACTAAAAGCTTGATCTATACGTAATCACAATTATTTTCGTCTGACCTTGAGGCTAACATTGTACCCAATTCGCCAAATTCTTGCTAGAGAAAGAGTTGTTTTTGGGAGACAGCCAAGATGCAGCCAGTCTTGAACTCTTGGAACGGGAACAGTTTAGGCATTTCGGTGAATATGTAACGAAACTGTCGCAACAAAATTAACTGTTACAGTGTTTTGTTTCATACACGGATTGTTACCTAAGCTCTGACCAAAGATAAAACCTATAGTGTAGATAAAATTTATAAGCTCAAAAGGCAGGACGAATATTCTAAACTTCTCATCATGAACTAAATCTATTTGTGACTGGAAGAATAGTGTTGTTGGATTTAGATTGTGTTATAATTGGGTATCGTTGTTAGTATCCACCTTACCCACTCCAGTCTTATACAGTAGTATATACAGTTTTATACAGTATGATTGGTAATTTAACCATTCTGTTTCACCTTTCATAAAAAAGAAAATTTTCAAAAAAACAAGCTTCAGACAATAGAGTAACCATAGAGTAGTGATTATCACAAAATCCACTGGTAATTTGGCGGGATTTGAACCTCAGGGACCGAAGTCCCTCGCTCTACCACTAGACCGTGACTTAGCTAAACCCAAAATAAACGTACTGTATCTATCAAAAATTATTTTGTAAATATACTATAATGAGTCCAATGATCCGTTGTATACCGATTCTGAACGTGTTGTACATAGTATAAATTATAAAATAACGGTTTCAATCCAAAAGCAAATTTTCTCAATTATCGCTGACACAAGAAACGTTTAGCATAAAACGAGCACTCCGTTATGTAGCGTTGGTGACTCCTGCATAAATACAATAGGCTACAGTATAACAAGTCTGCATAAATCAAAACAATATTTAAAATATCTTCGAAACGTGATAGAACATTTTGACATTTTTTAACGATTGAATATGGAGTAACCCATTGTATAACGTCGGCGGACGTTTAGCACGGATACAGTTCAGATAAGAACGTAGGGCGCCAGATAACATAAACGACCTTGATACAAGTGGTGTGGCGGTGCACCGCAGCACCAAGCACCGATTCTCGGAACCGACGTAACAAGTTGAACAAATAACACCATCTGTCAACCAACTACCTCAACATTCGACCTTACAAAATAACTGACGAGAGAAAAACATAATTGAAAACTACCTTACTACACTGACATAATTATAATTATATAACGTACTTAAGAATTTGTTTATAAAAACCAACAGTGAAGTGATACCATTGACTACGTACCTCTGGTGTTATGTTAAAAAAAATCGAATCATAAATGGTTTATTAGAAAAGAAGAAGAAAATGTATACTGTACAAAGACTTGACTAAAGGTAAAAGATACCTACAATGTTTTTGAAATGTCTGCAAACTAACTACATGTATATTATAGGAAAGGAATATGCTTGGAAATGTAAATCTTTTAATTCACTGTGCGATTTCTATGTGTAGGCTCTTTAGATTATGAAACTAGGAGTATAAATCAAATTAAGTAAAACAAACTTTTTTTTTAATTTGTACAAAAGTTGTATACGCAGCATTGACAAATCGCCCTGAATGTCCTTAGTAAATGGATATATTGGTAATACATACTACCCATTAATGTTTGAAAATGAAACCTATATTTCGTTGACAACAAATGGTTCAATTGTTTTTACTATTTTTACACAAATACAATATACGTCAGAAATTTTGTGATGTTAAATATTCGAAGAACCAGACAAGTAAGTACAATCTAAATTGATACTATTGTATTTCATTATGAATAAGAAAATTGACAAAAAGAAAAATATAAAAATGTATTATAGTCTGCATGATGGAAGCTGTCTCCTGACATTCAGTCTATCTCGGATTGGACCGGGCAAAGCACAGCATTGATCATACAGACTATAACCACGAAAATATAAATTGACAAAGACAATTAATAAGTAAGTAAAATGGTATGAACTATTTAACTGTGGAAACCTTTTACAGTTTTTTTATTTGTTTTTGTGCAGTAATGAATGTTACGCCACACTACACTATTTTGACGAACTTCCCACGCAAGGATTTAGTCCAGAAAACAGCTGTTTGCCGCCAGCTTAATCAAATGGGGTTTCATCGCGTACTACTGTACTGCAATGAGTTTTACCGGACACCATTCAGCTGATTATACTGTATTTGGGTGGCAGTGAGTGGTTATAAACAAAAACAGAGGTTATGACTAGTGATTTTTAGACCTTTAGTTGGTGGAAATATATAACGATTTGTGGATTTAGTAGTATGGCGTAAACTATCGTACGTAACTCGTCCAAAATGTGTGTACCGGACTCGTATGGTAATCCCGTACTCGACTTCGTCTCGCACGGGAACGACCACACTCGTCCGGTAAACACTTATTTTCGGGACTAGTAACGTAATATACTATAACCACTTATCTGGAAATACAAACTCGCTTTTGATACAATGCTTGTTGTTGTATTGTGGCACTGTACTGGGTACATCAACAAAATACTGGGTGGTAATATTAATTATAATTGAGAACGATAATATCATTTTATTATCAATTCAGTCTTTGATAATGCATTACATTGATTTTTATTATTTTATATTTTGGAAACAGTCTTAAAATGTATACGACACGTTTTAAGGGTTACTATGAATAAAATATTACATAAAGTATTATGTCATGAACTATAAACAAGTGCCTAGCAACACTCGTTCAGTAGTTTACGACTGAGTCATGTTTTATCATTTTATGTTATGTAGCCTAGCTCATTATTTGTTATCTCGTTATTAGGTAATAATAACCAACAGCAAATAAGTGTCTCAAGTGAATTGTACTTACACAATGTATAGAAAAGAAAGAAAGAAAGAAAGAAAGAAAAGAAAGAAGTGCTTTATTCTTCACAACTTATTTACATCTTTTACAATAAAAAACAAAACACACAAAACAATGGTTTATTTAAACCGTCTGTTTGGTTGGCACCTTGCTGTAAAATAACATATTTTAAAACTGTAACATGTAAGTAACTATTTAACTAGGTATACTTATATAAAAAAGTACATTTATAATTATTTTTAAATTTATGTAATACAGCTCGTAAAAAACATAAAATAAAAGCAACATTAATTCGTTTAAAAATGTGGTTCCAAGCGAGTCTCATGTTTTTTAATTATTGTGTAAGTGTAAGTGTAAGTAAATAATTAAACTTACACAATGTATATAATGGATGGCAGACTTATATTTTTTGTATCATATTTTTCCGATCGTAACCGTTTAGTGAATACACCACATAGCAATACTTTGTTATCAGTTTAAATTGAATATGTGTAGGGAAACACTTTAGAATTAAAATAACGGATGTAAATTCCTAACAACTTTAATGTTTTTTTTTTTATATTCAAATTAGATCAAATATCTACTTTTTTGCAGACAGTAAAAAGCGGGGCTGATAAGGTACCTAATTCATACGTAAATTGTATAAATAGTAAATTATAAATGGAAGTTTTTTTTATTATTATTATTATATATTATCATTATATTATATATTATTATTATTATTTAAGATTGGGTCATGGGAACTGAGTGTCATGGGTTTTGGAATTGTTAAAAAAAAAAATTTTTACTTTACTCTATGCCCAATTTTTGTTACAAACATTGTGTATATGAGCTTAAAAAATTAATATTTTTTATATTTAAGCATTGTTGTAAAGTAAAAGGTTACGGAGAAAAAAAACACCACATTTAAAATTTCCATGTTCTATTGGAGTAAAAGAAAACCCTAGCAGTTGCTAAGTCTAGGTAGACGTGGTTGTTGGTTGTTGGGTTCAATCTCCTCTGACTGATGAGAGAGGTGCGAAGGAGACGAAACTACGGCGATTGTTGCATCAGCCAACCAACGATCACATAATGTGGTCACTGCAGCCAACCGCACAACACTACACATCATATTGTTGGGGGCCTCTGGCCTCTCTCGCTGGGCCACGTTTGTAGTACAGTATGAATACCGAACCGTCTACATACGTCATGTATTCACACCCTTTCCGAACTGCTTGAAAATTGCTCTTTGAATGTTTCTTTTGAGTTCCCGTTCATCGAATTTTATTTCTACTATGTATAAAAAAGATACTAAAATACTTAAAGGTACTATTGCGAGTGGAATATACAGGGTGATTGATATAAGTGTGCCAGCCGTTTTATTCGAAAACTATAAGAGATATCAAAAAAAGTAAAATAGTAAGTGCCTTGGATTTTTTATTTAAAAAATTGTGGTCAAGACAAAAAACTTATTTTAGCCACCATTTTTCCAATATGGCAGCCAACTTAGATTTTTCTTACAGAACACCCTGTATTTTATGACTTATTCTGGTAGAAAATGTAATTTTAAGACAATTTTATTCTTGTGATTTTTGTATAAACCTAACCGTTTTAAAGATCATAATGGTTAAAGTTTTGAAATTTCTGCATGAGAAAGAGTTTCTATAAAGGCCTAAGCAAGCATGCCAGCTGTTTTATTCGAAAACCATTCAAAATTTCACAACTTAAACCATTATTATCTTTGAAACGGTTAGGTTTATGAAAAAAATCCCAAAAATAAAATCGTCTTAAAATTACATTTTCTATCAGACTACATCATAAAATACAGGATGTTCCATAAGAAAAATCAAAGTAAGCGGCCATATTGGAAAAATGGTGGCTAAAATAATTTTTTCGACTTTACCAAAATTTGTAAAATAAAAAGTCCAAGGCACTTACCATTTAACTTTTGTTGATATCTCTTATGGTTTTCGAATAAAACGGCTGGCACACTTATATCAATCACCCTGTATAAAAAAGATACTGGAATAACACTACGGTACTCAAAAGTGTTATTGCGGGTGGAATATATAATACTCACACTTATTTTTTGTTAACTGTTCAATACACAATAACACTGTTTATGTGGTAATCAAAAACAAACAGCGTTCATAAGTAACTATCTTCAATGAGCAACACAGTATGTAGATAAACAACGATAAAATTAATTATCTATACATTTATCTAATTATTTATTATTTATCTAAAGCATTTAGCTTCAATGACTTATATGATTTTGTTTAAATGTACAGTAAGTACTGTATTATATTATTGGAATAAAATATTGATACTAATAATTTTGAAAAAAATACTATTACTTTTTTAATTGAACTAAGCTTTGAGGACGTAGGCCTATTTACAACAACATGTATTATCGTGTAAACAGAATTTGTATCATTTTCACAAACAAAAATGTGAAATTTTGTATACCTATATTAATAATTATATACATAGTGAATTTCTCAAAATATCATTAGTATGGCAATTTTCATACTGTACAAAACTGTTGTTAGTCAGATAATTCACGTTTTAGAGAATTTCCTATTTAGGGAATATGGTATTACTGTAGGTCTCATAGCAAGACCTGGTCGCGAGACCGCGTTACCTTTTCGTTTTGATGTCCCATAGGACAAAAAGACCAACAGTTCAAATTCATAAAGATATACATACAGGGTTGGGAAAGCGCATGGACACCCATTTTATAATGGGTTATACAAGTAAAACCAAACTCTTCACACCTTTATATGTCATAAAATACACTTCTTGTTGGTATCTTATTTTCCCGAAAATCCAAAATGGTTATTTTGGGGACAGCTCAAAAATGTAAAATGTAAAGCCCAATCAAGTAACACCTCATATCGAAGGCCATCAGAAAGAATATCGGCAAAAACTAGAGGTCCCTATCTCAACCCAATATAAAATGGGGGCAGTTATTAGTTTTCGTCAACCTCAGAGACCCCACTTAAAAATATACATTAATATTCTCTATCAAAATTTTATCGGGTTGTACCAGGAAAGCTTATCACATCATAAGAAAATTGATTTACTTTTTGGTTGGTATCACAATTTCGCCTGGGAACCCAAAATGAAACATATTGGGGCAGTTGAAAAATGTTAAATGTAAATCCTGAAAACTAAAAACTGTCGCTATTTTTTACGGGTCCGGTGAACGTCGATTAACATGAACGTTTAAACTGTTGGTTTCATGGGATAAAATTTGAGTTTCATATTTTGCAGTTTCATTCCAAACCATTTTGTAGAGCTAAAAAAATAATAATAATTTAGTAAAGCATCGTTATAGGGCTAAGGATTACGGCGAAAATTAAAAAAAATACTATAAAATCAAAATTTCCATGTAAATCTTATGGAGAATAAGTAAACAGTTGAAGTTTTTCTATTTAGGGATATATTATAAACAAATTTGGTAAATTTATTTACTTCTTACTTAGCTATTAATATTCAAATTAAAAACACACTTTGTGCCATTCGTTATAGCAACAAACCTAAAACTCACGAAACCTTATGTTGTACACATGTTATACCTAATGGAAAATACATTAAATGGAGAATAAATATAACATGTTTAGGGAATATATCAGTTGAAATCCGATCAGACAAATGGACATTCGTTCATTCAGAATATTTGGGATTCCTTTAAAATGAAGACTTTTTTGCGATTTGAATATTTTAACTAAAATAATGCTTGTCTCTTATAGACGGATAGTATGATATTGAGAGTTCAGTGGATTAGTCATTTGTAATTGAACTGTATAGCCTTATCAATACGAGTGACACCCGCCAAAAAATTTTCTTTTGGTAGTTTTAGCACGAGCATGAATTGAGATAATTGATGCTAAAACTGTCCCAACCATACAACCATACAGTATAGTGTTAAGACTCTAATGCTAATGAGTTAGAGTTATATAATAACTAGTTGATATAGCCTCGCTTCGCAGTGGGATGAGGACTATATAGAATCACTATAATGATAGAGTAAACCATATTCTATAGTCTGTGCTAGAATGTTACAAATCGAGATTGTAAAATTTATTGTAGAATATTAAAACACACCTTCCATTGATTTAAGAATAAAACTCAATTTGTCCACCAGTTTTTATTCTCTTTGATTGAACTATAAGCCTTTAGGGCAAAATAAGTTAAAAACGTTATATTGTCTTATTTCTTCGTTGTATTTGGATGTTCACAGCTTATCCTTTGAATAATTGTACGGTAAAAGGTATCTCTGTACCAATACTGGTAAAAGTATTCACTTTTGAAAACGAAAATATGTAATAATTCAGGTAAAGAGCAATAGTACAGAAATGTTATTTTAGTCGTTTTGAAGGTTATATTTAATCGGACCCCCAGATGGAGGCCTGCACTGCAACAGAATATCATCAAGGACACGCAACAAAGAAGTATGACGGTCGACTCGACATGTCTCAACACGTCGGTGAGAGAGCGCCGTCGCCCGTCAGATGTTTTGGTTTGAGGGGGAGGGAGAGGAGGGGGACTTCTCACTGATACCCATCTGATACCATACAATGAGCACTCCTCACTACCATTGACACTACAAACACGGGCATATAATTACGTAAACATTGGATATAATGATATAATGCTATGAAAAATTTTGGGGTGTTCCAGGATTTCATACTTTCTTACTTATCATTACTTGTATTGATAGTTCGTTGTTTAATGTAGTGTTTTTTTGTTTTTATACAACATAACGTTCGTAATACTAACACTGACATTAGAGAATTTCGTATTTCGTGATGTGTGTTTCGTATATACTAGTGATGTAACTGTTCGTTTTTGTACAGATACATTCAACCTTAGAACATAATGTAGTCAGATATAAAGTATACAGATCTCGGGCGGTTACAAAAATATATGTACTTTGAGTACTTCTTGATTTCACTATTTTCTCAATATAAAATGATTCCACAACGAAAATAGAACTATATTCCAGGATAGTCACAGATTTTTGGGGTATCGTGTCTATTTTTTGTATTTTGTGTGCCAAATATGTAACCAGGGGCAGGCTAGCTACTATTCATTTGTAATTCACAGTCAGAAAGATTTGTGTTAACAAGAACAAGTTTGTGAGTTTATAATGGTTGAACTTTATGTTTGATTTTCCATGTACATTTTATAATATGTAAAAAAAAAACAAATTGTAAAAAATGTGTCTTGTCAATTTTATGACTTTAAAATAATTGTTTAATGCTTTATTTTCCATGTAAATTTCATAATATTTTCACAAACATAGCCATAGTGTCCACTAGATCTAGATTTTGCAGGTCCTCCGTTTATTTGGTCATTTTTAGGTCAATGTTTTCTTAAGCACAGTAACCATTCATCCTGTGCAGGAATTATTGTCAATAATGTTTGCTGAGGAAACTGTAACAATAAATAAAAATTGAAATCAAAAGAAAATATAAATTTTTTTATTTTCACCATTAGTACTTACACATTTTAGTGGAAACTTAGTAAACAAGTTTTTATTACTAATACTAATTTACGAGTCTGTATAATACGTAACGAGTCTGTCAAAAAAGAGAAATTATCGCACCAGGATATGAAACCTGAGCAGTTCTAATGCGGTAGGGGAATTCCTGCGCTCTGTGAAAGTTCTAGAACGAAATAGGGGAAATGTTCAACAAGATGGGAACTTCAATGTCGTTTCGTTGGCTCGCCTGGCATGACTCAGCAGATGGCTCTGACGTCACAATCATATGACCTGGTGTCACGTGGTCACGTGCTTTGGGCTCGCCGATCAATATACGGGATTCCCAGACCTGCCTCACTGCGACCAACTTTTATTGCTATTGAATTAATTATACTTAGTACGGTGTATAAACTAAAAATGGTAAATATATTTCATCGTATTAATTTTAACTAAATTGTACCAAACAAAATTATGTCTAATTTAAAACCCATGGTACACTAAGATATATTTTTAAAAGTCCGTCATTCTTTTTCAGTGTTGATGTGATTATTTAAATTAATTAAAAATTCACTCTGGTTCAATATAAAATATTCTAAACAACAATATTTACAAAAACACAGCCTATGTTTTGTAAACATATTTCATTTGACCTTCATGCGAAACTTGAATACACAATTTAAAATACTCTAAAACAGTTATGATCTGTCACAATTTTGTTAATTTTAACGAAATTTGTTTTAATAATGACGTATTATTCAATAAGGAAATTTGGATTGTAACAGGATCTACACTTGCTATTCGTCAATTACCAGAAAATGTATAATGTGGGGTCTATATCTGTTGGTATGGAGACCAATTAGCAACAAATAAACCAATTACAAACATTACTTTTGAAACTAATGATTACAGAAAATATATTGCTTCAACACTACGTTATTGTAGAACATTGAAAAAAAACATATTTCAAAAATGAAGAATGTGTAAAGCAAATGGTTATGGATGAAGATAATCTGAATCTACTTCCCATAGATCAGGAACTAAAAAATAACACTGAATTTAAATCAGTGTTATAGATTGTTTCAGATTGTTATAGATGGTTATAGATTGTTATAGAATGTTATATGTACAACTAAGTAGTATATAGCCTAAATGTGAATTAGGCCAAGTTGCTGTATTAATAAATAAATATACACATTAAATTGAATAGCCTATCGTCTAAATTATACTGAAATAATACACGCAAATATGACTTTATTTATAGTTTGATCACGCTTCCATCATACAACAAATTGTAAAATTAGATAAACAAAGAGAATCTACTAAATGATGGACAAAGTGTAAAATCTATGGATATTATTTCTTAAGTGTTGGAACAAATTCGCTTTTGTAAACTGGTTGCATAAAGAACAACAACGTTTAACGTTGTTTTAGGAGAACAATGATTTAAACATCGGCTTGATGAACTGGTTTAAAAATATAACTAATATATTGTGTTAATTTATCCTAAAATTTAAATATAAGAAAAATCCAAAAAAGTGTGTTGCTTCTTAATTGTAATTTCCTCTTTTCGTTTCCTTGTAAAGTAATTACACACTTTAAGTAATTGGTAATAACACACTCACATATAATATAAAATAATATAATGTATTATATTACACATAGTAGTATAACTAGCATATTTAGTAACTATTTATATTACAAGTAGTTATATTAGTTGTACATTAGTATAATAGTTTATGATTCTTGGTTCGATATTTTTCGTATACATAGAGCTGAATATGTACATTTTGTACTTGTTTCGTGTTGTTTTTGGGAATCGTATATTTAACATATATCGATTGATATTGAATCCTTTTAAGTATGATTAACAACCTTATTGAAGATTTATATTGTTTTAACAAGGTTATATAGCATATTGACTTTGTGTAGATATAAAGTCAATGATAGCATTTAACACACATATTTACATTGAGGTTAAATTTTAGGGTAGCTCAAAGTAGATTTAGGGTAATTTTAGCCCACCTTTAGGGTAAAAACGCTAAATCGAGGTGACAACTGGCAACACTGTTAGAGGGTTGAGAGTTCCAGTGATCCAGTATTATAAGGTTATATACACATGATTATAAGCCAATCATCGGTCTCAGGTAAGAGACACAACTCTCGGCTTTTAAAATAATGGAATTTGAATTTTTAGTTCATCCACGTCACCAAAGAAATACGATTAGGTTTGAAGCAAATTGGGGAGGTCATGTACCAGCTACTCCAAAATCACTGCGAGTGTCTGCAAGTAAAAACGCGTTCCCAGCATACTAACACTGGTTTAAATGGAATAAACGTGATTTGTTTTGAAACTATGTTGGGTTTATTTGTTTGGGAAATGTTCAGTTTTTTATTCCCCATTATAGAATTAATAATATAGATATATAAATTAAACGACGGTGGGTTAAAACGATTGATTCAACTCAAGAGACACCTAGCGGCAATTAGACGAACTGTTGAGAACGTCAAAGCGAAAGCGCGCCAACCACCAGCGCACCTAGTGGCGAAGGATGGCGACTGGCCTTGGCAGACGCAGTGAAGTGAATAAAAATAGTAAATTCTTATTAGTATTTTCTAACTAGTTTTAGCTAATTCTCAAAACGAGGTGAATAAGAATTTGCTAAGACTAGTTAGAATATACTTGGATCATTTGGCAATTCCTAGTATATTCTAACAGGTTAGAACAAACTAGGCCTAGAAAATACTAAGATAACGCAAACTTTCAAGTGTAAGATGAGGAAAACAAAAAAAACGATAAACAATAATTTCAATAAAGTAAACTTTTGTATTAGGCAAGCTCACGTATTTTAAGTCGGCGCGGCTCTATGATGATTTTTCATACAAAATTGAAAGAGGGTGTCCATATTGCAGGTGACTATCTATAACTAAAGGTGTTAATCTGCATGTCTTTTTCATAGTTATGCGTTAAGTGTTATTTTATTACCGTAATCAGAGATCGGCATTATAGTGGTATTAACGAGTATCTTTAAAAAGATTATAACGCATTTAAATGTTTCTAACTTGGAAGAGTAACGTTTTAATACTAAACTAGTTTATTTTCCCTATCATAATATAAAACTAAATTATTTTCCTATTCATATTGATTAATTATTCTGAAGTAAACATAAAATATAAGAAAATATTTCCTTTAATATATAAACAAAACAGTTCAGTATGTTTTTTATATAGGTATTTATGTTATCCAGCTACAATTTATTGATTTTCAAAATACATGTACAATATTTAATTTCAATCATATTTAACAGAACAAACCAAAGATCCCTCACTTCCAGAACTTCAACGTTTGGTACTGCTACAGCAGATCAAACTGATAAAAATTCAAATTAAAAAGGAAACGTTACAGTTGGAACTTGGAAGTACTTAAACACCCTAAGAACTCTATTGGAAGTGACATGATTATGGGCGACAACATTGATGGCACTGACGGCTTCTTTGGAAGTAAATACATTGTTTTATAAACATTGTTAAAGTCTCCCAACTTCTATTTCCTACCCCATATCTAAGATTTGTAATAAATAAAAAAAAATATTAAAAAAAACATAATAAAACTTAAATTTTTGTTCATAGAAGCAAGCACTGTATGGGGGACTTTACAAGTGCACATGCTTCTACTCCAGTAAATGTACTGGTAAATGTACTGCTTGGACTTATCTACATCTAACTCACGCCTGACAGAGTACGTTTTTCTGTTCCGTACATGCATAAACATAGCCACGATGGCTGATAACCCCTTTTTTGGCCTCCGTCACCAGAATGCTAGCCTGCCTACCCCTAGCTTAAAAATCTTTAAGAATATACTAGCCCTGGCTAGTAAAAACTAACGTTTATTCACCTACAAAGGTTAGAATATTCTAGTCATTTGATGATCTTAGAATTTACTAGGGGTAGTATATTCTTACTACTTTTATTCACCTAAAACTTAGAATATACTTGAAATCAGCTTAGTTTAAGCAAATACTAGTTTTTATTCACACCACCCATGGTTGGGTAGCGTTCTCATGCAGAACAACTTTTGAACTCCAATTTTGTTCCTCAGTAGTTAACTTTTAACTTATAAGGGGAGTCGCTATTGAAAATGTCCAATTTAGTAAAGAACACTATTTTTATTGTAACCCGGGAAAACTTCTTCATTTTGCATGAAATTATTGAAATACAGTTTTACGTCAAATTTCATAACTGCATGGTAGGCAGCAAAGCTACATCGTTACTATTTTATTGCCTACTACCTTTAACGGGCGCTTTAATACGTACACTGCCATTGACTCTTGGATGCTTAAGTAGACATCTCATCTATATAAATCAGATGTAGCCTTAAAATAGGTAATTGAATAAACCTTTTACAGAATGCACCATTGACTTAAATTCTATTTCCTCCCTTTGTTTTTGTTACTGAACAGTTTTTGACAGAAATCATATAAATAAGTGTACTCGATCGCAGTTCGACTAACGTACGTCCATTTTATTCCAAAACTAGTTAAAACTTTAACACTTGAATGAAATGTCTAGTTCTGCCCATAGTTAATGACAATACCTATTATTTGGATCGACAATTTTGTGCATTAAGTATTTTATTTCTAGAAGCTTTTAAAACTATGTTTAACTTACAGCCATTGAAATCGTTAATAGTTTTGATCGAGAGTAATTACATTTTAAAGATAAGTTAAATATTGCCCATATCAATAATTTGTTAGAACGATATCAACAGTTATAACCAACAGTTGCAGGAAGGTTTATTGAAGAATTTGAAATTGCAGATAGTTCTAGTGAAATATTCGACATAGAAGTAAGGGCTAAAACGGTTTGTAATAATCTATTGCCACCTAAATCATAGAAACGTAATGAGAAAATAATAACGTAAGTGTGCAAGAATTGTTATTGATTTCGCTTGTCTGAAAAATAGTAATATATACAGTATATTTATTTTTTATAATATAGATATTTACATTTTGTTTGCTTTGATTTAAATGCTGCAAATAAACTGTTTCAATACATTCGGTATTGCTACAATAATATGTATACATCACAGACAATAGATCATTTATTACTCGTACATTATTAATAGTAGTAATAAATATTTATTATTTATAGCCTACTCCCACCGCCTCAGACGACCTGTCGCTCAACAGTGCTCTACAGAAAATAGATCTTTTTGCCACACCCTGTATTTATTTAAATACTTGATGTTATTACAATTTATTTTATATCTGCTCTAAATGAATGTTCATTCCTCATAGGTGTCATCCAGAGGTTTCCAGGTGACAGCTTAAACTGTGAAACCTATTGAACATTTGTAAGTAATAATATGGTTACTAATATTATTGCCACGCTAAATTATTTTCATTTAAATTAATTGGCAAAAATGAAATACTATTTACGCAATATATCAGTTAAAACATGATGTTTTTTTAAATATGCAAATGCCCCCAACGCATCAAACTGGCAAACTGGGCGTATAATAGTTTTCTTGATTACATTTTAGTTACTAAAATATTTCCTATTAAACATGTCGGACTTAAATTCCGTATTTTAATAGCATTAGGTTTAACAAGTATTTAAGTTTGCTGTTATAGGGAAGGGGAAAACATTGTTAGTGAAACATGGTGAAACTTTAATATCTTGGTATGAAATAAATCGATTTACTTTCAGTAATCATATTATATTCATAAAAAAGCTAACTAAAACAGTTAACTTAATACCCATAAGAATAACAGGTGTTGAATTCACGTTATTTTTTGGGAATTTCATCTGTAACCAATTGGCACACAAACGCGCTCCAATTAAGTTTTGACCCCATTAAACCCCAAATATGCATTTGAACGGATGGTGTCTGCAACATCAAAACGAATGAGGAAAGCTGTCCCGGGTCCAGAGCTTACTGTGAGACCTAGGGTAATAAATGGTAATAACTTAATTGTATACTAATTAGAATAGCAATAAACATGAACCAATAATGATTTATACCTTCATTGGTGTTAACAGTTATTGACAAACTAGTATCGAGGAATGAGGCATTTAATGAATGAGCAATGACAACTTTTGGAATCGTCATTGTGATAGGAAGGGGGAATTAGGGAATTTCTCATTCCCTTCTCTCCCTGATCAGCCCATTGCCGATCGCCATTAGTTGACTTAAGCAATCCGCTTTATAACTATTTTTGCCCTACTCAATCACCCTCATAATCCTACCAAATTGCCTTGACTTTTTTACCATGAATTAATAATTATCATAAATCAGGCGAAGATTTCCAGCCTCTGTACATCCGAGATTGCCGTGTTGTTCGACTTATATGTGCGCGTTAATGAAATGTCCCTGGGCCAAACTTATTTTTTACTCTATCAACAAATGTAGACAAATGGCATTGAATCATGCACATTACTTCTTAATGACAACAGGCACTATATAGTTCGAGCTTATAAGCCAATCATCGCTCTCCGATAGAGATGCGACTCTCGGCTTTTAAAATAAAATTTACGAGATGTTCAAGAATTGGGATGCGCTCTAATGGCCAGATTGGCAAGTCATGTTTTAGCTACCTAAAACTTTGTGCGAGAGTCAACGCATAGAGAGGCGTCTTAAGCTTCTAACAAGATTTTAAATAAAAAAAGTGTTCAGTATATTGTAAGCATAGGTTGTTTTGTTTTAATTTTCAGCTAAAGAAAATATTTTTTGTGTGCATTATTCAAGTTAATTAACTTTTACATAAATACACTACGGTGACTAACTAAAGTCGACTTCAGTGACACCTAGTGGTTACCAAGTGTACTGTTACGAAACGAACAGCTACATCTAGCGGTGAATAGGCGAACTGTTGCAAATATTGATGATATGGTAGCGAAAAACACCGGTAGAAATATTATCAGTGGACTTATTTTGTTTAAAATACTGTTAATACATAATAGTTAGCTTAGATAATAGATAAGCAACTTAACTATTTGGGTAACTCAGCGAACCATTGCGAATATCAGTGGACTGCTTTAACCAACTTGATAAAGAGGTACCTATCAGTTTAACATACCATTGACTATATATATATATATATATATATATAGAGTCAATGGTATGTTAAATACTAGACATAATGAAAAATCATATATATATTAATCATATATATATATTATCATCATATATATATTAATAAAATAACATGAGTACCCTTTTTATCAAATTTGCCTATAAGGGAAGTAGCTCTTACCGTAGGTAAACACAAAATTTCCTAATTTCTCTCTAGACCTTATAAGGAGCTTAAAAAACTAATTTAGTATATCAAAGTGTTCTTGTACGGTTATTGGTAACGGATAAAAGTAAAAAAAAATTGTAAATTTCAAATTCCAATGGTATTATTATGGAGAATACCGTAACATGTTGTAGTTTGCCTGTTTAAGGATATATTTTTATCTAACAATTTTTTTAAATATTTTTTATTTTTTGATTTGTGTTGTATACTAAGCTATTAATATTTTACTAAAAACCCACACTTTATTAGTTTTCTTGTAGCAGCAAACCTAGGTACTCGTCAAACCTAGATAGATTTGATTGATAACCAATTCGGACGAATGGAAATTCGCTTAGTCGGCAGGTTTGCTGTGGTGGAGGTATTTTCTCCTTTTTTATTTAATAAAATTACACAACATGTTTCGACTATATAATGTCATCTTCAAGTGTTAACCTAATTCAATTCAAAAATATTATGTTATGATTAAATACAGCTGTTAATTTTGTTAGCACGTGTTTGAATGTTTAGTTGTTGGTTTTTGTAACACTAATAATTTTATATAGGATTAGTGGTTTGTGTGTGTAATCTTGTCTCTATCTTATTAGTAGTGTTTATATATGTGGACATTTTCTTTTATGTTCATTTTGGTCCCTTTGTTAATAATGTATATTATGTTAATGTTTTTGTTATAATTTTTTATATGTATGGTCTGTAGAAAGTATGTGTTCTGCAAATGTAGAGTTTTGTGTTGTTATGTTGTTTGATTTAATTGCTTGAATATGTTCTTTGTACCTGATTTGAAAATTTCGTCCTGTTTGGCCTGTATAGAATTAGAGCAGGAACTGCAGTTTAATTTGTATATGCTTATTTATTTATTATATTATATCATTATATTATTATATTATTTATTTATATTTATTTATGTATTTGTTTATTTGTGTAATTTGTCTGTTGTCTGATGTGTTATTGTTTAACTGTAAAAATTTGTTAATTCAATCAAATTAATTGTTTCTTGTTCTGTATGATAATTTATCATTTTTGTTGTTAAATGTGTTAAATATACTTTGTTAAATGTAGTTGAGTAAGGTACACATAAAAATGCATGTTTTCTTTCTTCTTTTTTGACTTGTTGTTTTTTTCAGTCTGTTTTTTTTCTTGATCATGTTTTCTATTGTTTTGCTGCTGTATCCATGACTCTTTGCTAATTTTGTAATATGCTCCTTTTCTTCAAGAAAGTCTTCGTTATTAATAGGAATGTTAATAAGTATATTAATATATGAATGGAATGTTGCCATTTTGTGTTGCCAGGGATGATTTGAATTTGCGGGGATGATGAGATTATTTTCAGTAGGCTTTCAAAATATGTTAAATTTATGTATATTGTTTTCTTTTGCTATGGTCAAATCTAAGACATTGGGTGGTGTGAATAAAAACTAGTATTTGCTTAAACTAAGCTGATTTCAAGTATATTCTAAGTTCTAGGTGAATAAAAATAGTCAGAATATACTACCCCTAGTAAATTCTAAGATCACCAAATGACTAGAATATTCTAACCTTTGTGGGTGAATAAACGCTAGTTTTTACTAGCCAAGGTTAGTATATTCTTAAAGATTTTTAAGCTAGGGGTAGGCAGGCTAGCTTTCTAGTGACGGAGGCCAAAGTAGGGTTTTCATTCAGTCTTGGCTATGTTTATGATAGAAAAACGCACTGTGATAGCCGTGAGTTAGATGTAGATCTACATCTAACTCACGGCTATCACAGTGCGTTTTTCTATCATAAACATAGCCAAGACTGAATGAAAACCCTACTTTGGCCTCCGTCACTAGAAAGCTAGCCTGCCTACCCCTAGCTTAAAAATCTTTAAGAATATACTAACCTTGGCTAGTAAAAACTAGCGTTTATTCACCCACAAAGGTTAGAATATTCTAGTCATTTGGTGATCTTAGAATTTACTAGGGGTAGTATATTCTGACTATTTTTATTCACCTAGAACTTAGAATATACTTGAAATCAGCTTAGTTTAAGCAAATACTAGTTTTTATTCACACCACCCAATGTCTTAGATTTGACCATAGCAAAAGAAAACAATATACATAAATTTAACATATTTTGAAAGCCTACTGAAAATAATCTCATCATCCCCGCAAATTCAAATCATCCCTGGCAACACAAAATGGCAACATTCCATTCATATATTAATATACTTATTAACATTCCTATTAATAACGAAGACTTTCTTGAAGAAAAGGAGCATATTACAAAATTAGCAAAGAGTCATGGATACAGCAGCAAAACAATAGAAAACATGATCAAGAAAAAAAACAGACTGAAAAAAACAACAAGTCAAAAAAGAAGAAAGAAAACATGCATTTTTATGTGTACCTTACTCAACTACATTTAACAAAGTATATTTAACACATTTAACAACAAAAATGATAAATTATCATACAGAACAAGAAACAATTAATTTGATTGAATTAACAAATTTTTACAGTTAAACAATAACACATCAGACAACAGACAAATTACACAAATAAACAAATACATAAATAAATATAAATAAATAATATAATAATATAATGATATAATATAATAAATAAATAAGCATATACAAATTAAACTGCAGTTCCTGCTCTAATTCTATACAGGCCAAACAGGACGAAATTTTCAAATCAGGTACAAAGAACATATTCAAGCAATTAAATCAAACAACATAACAACACAAAACTCTACATTTGCAGAACACATACTTTCTACAGACCATACATATAAAAAATTATAACAAAAACATTAACATAATATACATTATTAACAAAGGGACCAAAATGAACATAAAAGAAAATGTCCACATATATAAACACTACTAATAAGATAGAGACAAGATTACACACACAAACCACTAATCCTATATAAAATTATTAGTGTTACAAAAACCAACAACTAAACATTCAAACACGTGCTAACAAAATTAACAGCTGTATTTAATCATAACATAATATTTTTGAATTGAATTAGGTTAACACTTGAAGATGACATTATATAGTCGAAACATGTTGTGTAATTTTATTAAATAAAAAAGGAGAAAATACCTCCACCACAGCAAACCTGCCGACTAAGCGAATTTCCATTCGTCCGAATTGGTTATCAATCAAATCTATCTAGGTTTGACGAGTACCTAGGTTTGCTGCTACAAGAAAACTAATAAAGTGTGGGTTTTTAGTAAAATATTAATAGCTTAGTATACAACACAAATCAAAAAATAAAAAATATTTAAAAAAATTGTTAGATAAAAATATATCCTTAAACAGGCAAACTACAACATGTTACGGTATTCTCCATAATAATACCATTGGAATTTGAAATTTACAATTTTTTTTTACTTTTATCCGTTACCAATAACCGTACAAGAACACTTTGATATACTAAATTAGTTTTTTAAGCTCCTTATAAGGTCTAGAGAGAAATTAGGAAATTTTGTGTTTACCTACGGTAAGAGCTACTTCCCTTATAGGCAAATTTGATAAAAAGGGTACTCATGTTATTTTATTAATATATATATGATGATAATATATATATATGATTAATATATATATGATTTTTCATTATGTCTAGTATTTAACATACCATTGACTCTATATATATATATATATATATATAGTCAATGGTATGTTAAACTGATAGGTACCTCTTTATCAAGTTGGTTAAAGCAGTCCACTGATATTCGCAATGGTTCGCTGAGTTACCCAAATAGTTAAGTTGCTTATCTATTATCTAAGCTAACTATTATGTATTAACAGTATTTTAAACAAAATAAGTCCACTGATAATATTTCTACCGGTGTTTTTCGCTACCATATCATCAATATTTGCAACAGTTCGCCTATTCACCGCTAGATGTAGCTGTTCGTTTCGTAACAGTACACTTGGTAACCACTAGGTGTCACTGAAGTCGACTTTAGTTAGTCACCGTAGTGTATTTATGTAAAAGTTAATTAACTTGAATAATGCACACAAAAAATATTTTCTTTAGCTGAAAATTAAAACAAAACAACCTATGCTTACAATATACTGAACACTTTTTTTATTTAAAATCTTGTTAGAAGCTTAAGACGCCTCTCTATGCGTTGACTCTCGCACAAAGTTTTAGGTAGCTAAAACATGACTTGCCAATCTGGCCATTAGAGCGCATCCCAATTCTTGAACATCTCGTAAATTTTATTTTAAAAGCCGAGAGTCGCATCTCTATCGGAGAGCGATGATTGGCTTATAAGCTCGAACTATATAGTGCCTGTTGTCATTAAGAAGTAATGTGCATGATTCAATGCCATTTGTCTACATTTGTTGATAGAGTAAAAAATAAGTTTGGCCCAGGGACATTTCATTAACGCGCACATATAAGTCGAACAACACGGCAATCTCGGATGTACAGAGGCTGGAAATCTTCGCCTGATTTATGATAATTATTAATTCATGGTAAAAAAGTCAAGGCAATTTGGTAGGATTATGAGGGTGATTGAGTAGGGCAAAAATAGTTATAAAGCGGATTGCTTAAGTCAACTAATGGCGATCGGCAATGGGCTGATCAGGGAGAGAAGGGAATGAGAAATTCCCTAATTCCCCCTTCCTATCACAATGACGATTCCAAAAGTTGTCATTGCTCATTCATTAAATGCCTCATTCCTCGATACTAGTTTGTCAATAACTGTTAACACCAATGAAGGTATAAATCATTATTGGTTCATGTTTATTGCTATTCTAATTAGTATACAATTAAGTTATTACCATTTATTACCCTAGGTCTCACAGTAAGCTCTGGACCCGGGACAGCTTTCCTCATTCGTTTTGATGTTGCAGACACCATCCGTTCAAATGCATATTTGGGGTTTAATGGGGTCAAAACTTAATTGGAGCGCGTTTGTGTGCCAATTGGTTACAGATGAAATTCCCAAAAAATAACGTGAATTCAACACCTGTTATTCTTATGGGTATTAAGTTAACTGTTTTAGTTAGCTTTTTTATGAATATAATATGATTACTGAAAGTAAATCGATTTATTTCATACCAAGATATTAAAGTTTCACCATGTTTCACTAACAATGTTTTCCCCTTCCCTATAACAGCAAACTTAAATACTTGTTAAACCTAATGCTATTAAAATACGGAATTTAAGTCCGACATGTTTAATAGGAAATATTTTAGTAACTAAAATGTAATCAAGAAAACTATTATACGCCCAGTTTGCCAGTTTGATGCGTTGGGGGCATTTGCATATTTAAAAAAACATCATGTTTTAACTGATATATTGCGTAAATAGTATTTCATTTTTGCCAATTAATTTAAATGAAAATAATTTAGCGTGGCAATAATATTAGTAACCATATTATTACTTACAAATGTTCAATAGGTTTCACAGTTTAAGCTGTCACCTGGAAACCTCTGGATGACACCTATGAGGAATGAACATTCATTTAGAGCAGATATAAAATAAATTGTAATAACATCAAGTATTTAAATAAATACAGGGTGTGGCAAAAAGATCTATTTTCTGTAGAGCACTGTTGAGCGACAGGTCGTCTGAGGCGGTGGGAGTAGGCTATAAATAATAAATATTTATTACTACTATTAATAATGTACGAGTAATAAATGATCTATTGTCTGTGATGTATACATATTATTGTAGCAATACCGAATGTATTGAAACAGTTTATTTGCAGCATTTAAATCAAAGCAAACAAAATGTAAATATCTATATTATAAAAAATAAATATACTGTATATATTACTATTTTTCAGACAAGCGAAATCAATAACAATTCTTGCACACTTACGTTATTATTTTCTCATTACGTTTCTATGATTTAGGTGGCAATAGATTATTACAAACCGTTTTAGCCCTTACTTCTATGTCGAATATTTCACTAGAACTATCTGCAATTTCAAATTCTTCAATAAACCTTCCTGCAACTGTTGGTTATAACTGTTGATATCGTTCTAACAAATTATTGATATGGGCAATATTTAACTTATCTTTAAAATGTAATTACTCTCGATCAAAACTATTAACGATTTCAATGGCTGTAAGTTAAACATAGTTTTAAAAGCTTCTAGAAATAAAATACTTAATGCACAAAATTGTCGATCCAAATAATAGGTATTGTCATTAACTATGGGCAGAACTAGACATTTCATTCAAGTGTTAAAGTTTTAACTAGTTTTGGAATAAAATGGACGTACGTTAGTCGAACTGCGATCGAGTACACTTATTTATATGATTTCTGTCAAAAACTGTTCAGTAACAAAAACAAAGGGAGGAAATAGAATTTAAGTCAATGGTGCATTCTGTAAAAGGTTTGATTTGAATTTGCGGGGATGATGAGATTATTTTCAGTAGGCTTTCAAAATATGTTAAATTTATGTATATTGTTTTCTTTTGCTATGGTCAAATCTAAGGATGAATTTCAACTTTCTCCTGCTATGACCTAGGCTTGGGACCAATGTACTTTTGCATTTTGATGTCCCCAGAAGTCAAAAAAACCAACCGTTCAAAGCGGTATATATGTGCATTCTTATACTTATACATGTATACTTACATATATGTGTCCGTGAACGTGACAACTTGAGTAATTTTCATCAGATTTTGATGAAATTGGGTTTGAAGGTGTAAGGCGGGATACACTTGAATGAGCTCGCGAACCAACATGATTGGACTATGGTAACGTTTTTTACGGGGGGATTACGGGGTAAAACGGGGTTTACTTATTTTTGTCCCTCAAAACAAGGCCATTCAAAAGAGCTTAAAAACAAATAATTTAGAATATTTAAGTGTTTTTGTACGGTTATTGGTTACGGAGAAAACTAAAAAAATGGTAAATTTACATATTATGGCAAACCCGTGATATGCGACTCAACCGGCTTCATAATCATAGTTCTTGGTTCGATATTTTTCGTATACATAGAGCTGAATATGAACATTTTGTACTTGTTTCGTGTTGTTTTTGGGAATCGTATATTTTACATATATCGATTGATATTGAATCCTTTTAAGTATGATTAACAACCTTATTGAAGATTTATATTGTTTTAACAAGGTTATATAGCATATTAATTAACTTTGTGTAGATACAAAGTCAATGATAGCATTTAACACACATATTTACATTGAGGGTAATTTTAGGGTAGCTCAAAGTAGATTTAGGGTAATTTTAGCCCGCCTTTAGGGTAAAAACGCTAAATCGAGGTGACAACTGGCAACACTGTTAGAGGGTTGAGAGTTCCAGTGATCCAGTATTATAAGGTTATATACACATGATTATAAGCCAATCATCGGTCTCAGGTAAGAGACACAACTCTCGGCTTTTAAAATAATGGAATTTGAATTTTTAGTTCATCCACGTCACCAAAGAAATACGATTAGGTTTGAAGCAAATTGGGGAGGTCATGTACCAGCTACTCCAAAATCACTGCGAGTGTCTGCAAGTAAAAACGCGTTCCCAGCATACTAACACTGGTTTAAATGGAATAAACGTGATTTGTTTTGAAACTATGTTGGGTTTATTTGTTTGGGAAATGTTCAGTTTTTTATTGCCCCTTATAGAATTAATAATATAGATATATAAATTAAACGACGGTGGGTTAAAACGATTGATTCAACTCAAGAGACACCTAGCGGCAATTAGACGAACTGTTGAGAACGTCAAAGCGAAAGCGCGCCAACCACCAGCGCACCTAGTGGCGAAGGATGGCGACTGGCCTTGGCAGACATGGTTGGGTAGCGTTCTCATGCAGAACAACTTTTGAACTCCAATTTTGTTCCTCAGTAGTTAACTTATAAGGGGAGTCGCTACTGAAAATGTCCAATTTAGTAAAGAACACTATTTTTATTGTAACCCGGGAAAATTTCTTCATTTTGCATGAAATCTCAGAGTAAATAAAACAAAACAGAGTAGCAGCCATACGGGTGATTCCATGCCCGAAACTCGCGCATGTTTTATTTACTCTGAGATGAAATTATTGAAATACAGTTTTACGTTAAATTTCATAACTGCATGGTAGGCAGCAAAGCTACATCGTTACTATTTTATTGCCTACTACCTTTAACGGGCGCTTTAATACGTACACTGCCATTGACTCTTGGATGCTGAAGTAGACATCTCATCTATATAAATCAGATGTAGCCTTAAAATAGGTAATTGAATAAACCTTTTACAGAATGCACCATTGACTTAAATTCTATTTCCTCCCTTTGTTTTTGTTACTGAACAGTTTTTGACAGAAATCATATAAATAAGTGTACTCGATCGCAGTTCGACTAACGTACGTCCATTTTATTCCAAAACTAGTTAAAACTTTAACACTTGAATGAAATGTCTAGTTCTGCCCATAGTTAATGACAATACCTATTATTTGGATCGACAATTTTGTGCATTAGGTATTTTATTTCTAGAAGCTTTTAAAACTATGTTTAACTTACAGCCATTGAAATCGTTAATAGTTTTGATCGAGAGTAATTACATTTTAAAGATAAGTTAAATATTGCCCATATCAATAATTTGTTAGAACGATATCAACAGTTACAACCAACAGTTGCAGGAAGGTTTATTGAAGAATTTGAAATTGCCAGATAGTTCTAGTGAAATATTCGACATAGAAGTAAGGGCTGAAACGGTTTGTAATAATCTATTGCCACCTAAATCATAGAAACGTAATGAGAAAATAATAACGTAAGTGTGCAAGAATTGTTATTGATTTCGCTTGTCTGAAAAATAGTAATATATACAGTATATTTATTTTTTATAATATAGATATTTACATTTTGTTTGCTTTGATTTAAATGCTGCAAATAAACTGTTTCAATACATTCGGTATTGCTACAATAATATGTTACATCACAGACAATAGATCATTTATTACTCGTACATTATTAATAGTAGTAATAAATATTTATTATTTATAGCCTACTCCCACCGCCCAGATTACCTGTCGCTGAACAGTGCTCTACAGAAAATAGATCTTTTTGCCGCACCCTGTATTTATTTAAATACTTGATGTTATTACAATTTATTTTATATCTGCTCTAAATGAATGTTCATTCCTCATAGGTGTCATCCAGAGGTTTCCAGGTGACAGCTTAAACTGTGAAACCTATTGAACATTTGTAAGTAATAATATGGTTACTCATATTATTGCCACGCTAAATTATTTTCATTTAAATTAATTGGCAAAAATGAAATACTATTTACGCAATATATCAGTTAAAACATGATGTTTTTTAAATATGCAAATGCCCCCAACGCATCAAACTGGCAAACTGGGCGTATAATAGTTTTCCTGATTACATTTTAGTTACTAAAATATTTCCTATCAAACATGTCGGACTTAAATTCCGTATTTTAATAGCATTAGGTTTAACAAGTATTTAAGTTTGCTGCTATAGGGAAGGGGAAAACATTGTTAGTGAAACTTTAATATCTTGGTATGAAATAAATCGATTTACTTTCAGTAATCATATTGTATTCATAAAAAAGCTAACTAAAACAGTTAACTTAATACCCATAAGAATAACAGGAGGTGTTGAATTCACGTTATTTTTTTGGGTATTTCATCTGTAACCAATTGGCACAGAAACGCGCTCCAATTAAGTTTTGACCACATTAAACCCCAAATATGCATTTGAACGGATGGTGTCTGCAACATCAAAACGAATGAGGAAAGCTGTCCCGGGTCCAGGGCTTACTGTGAGACCTAGGGTAATAAATGGTAATAACTTAATTGTATACTAATTAGAATAGCAATAAACATGAACCAATAATGATTTATACCTTCATTGGTGTTAACAGTTATTGACAAACTAGTATCGAGGAATGAGGCATTTAATGAATGAGCAATGACAACTTTTGGAATCGTCATTGTGATAGGAAGGGGGAATTAGGGAATTTCTCATTCCCTTCTCTCCCTGATCAGCCCATTGCCAATCTGATCGCCATTAGTTGACTTAAGCAATCCGCTTTATAACTATTTTTGCCCTACTCAATCACCCTCATAATCTTACCAAATTGCCTTGACTTTTTTACCATGAATTAATAACTATCATAAATCAGGCGAAGATTTCCAGCCTCTGTACATCCGAGATTGCCGTGTTGTTCGACTTATATGTGCGCGTTATTGAAATGTCCCTGGGCCAAACTTATTTTTTACTCTATCAACAAATGTAGACAAATGGCATTGAATCATGCACATTACTTCTTAATGACAACAGGCACTATATAGTTCGAGCTTATAAGCCAATCATCGCTCTCCGATAGAGATGCGACTCTCGGCTTTTAAAATAAAATTTACGAGATGTTCAAGAATTGGGATGCGCTCTAATGGCCAGATTGGCAAGTCATGTTTTAGCTACCTAAAACTTTGTGCGAGAGTCAACGCATAGAGAGGCGTCTTTAGCTTCTAACAAGACTTTAAATAAAAAAAGTGTTCAGTATATTGTATGCATAGGTTGTTTTGTTTTAATTTTCAGCTAAAGAAAATATTTTTTGTGTGCATTATTCAAGTTAATTAACTTTTACATAAATACACTACGGTGACTAACTAAAGTCGACTTCAGTGGCACCTAGTGGTTACCAAGTGTACTGTTACGAAACGAACAGCTACATCTAGCGGTGAATAGGCGAACTGTTGCAAATATTGATGATATGGTAGCGAAAAACACCGGTAGAAATATTATCAGTGGACTTATTTTGTTTAAAATACTGTTAATACATAATAGTTAGCTTAGATAATAGATAAGCAACTTAACTATTTGGGTAACTCAGCGAACCATTGCGAATATCAGTGGACTGCTTTAACCAACTTGATAAAGAGGTACCTATCAGTTTAACATACCATTGACTATATATATATTAATAAAATAACATGAGTACCCTTTTTATCAAATTTGCCTATAAGGGAAGTAGCTCTTACCGTAGGTAAACACAAAATTTCCTAATTTCTCTCTAGACCTTATAAGGAGCTTAAAAAACTAATTTAGTATATCAAAGTGTTCTTGTACGGTTATTGGTAACGGATAAAAGTAAAAAAAAATTGTTTCAAATTCCAAAGGTATTATTATGGAGAATACTGTAACATGTTGTAGTTTGCCTGTTTAAGGATATATTTTTATCTAACAATTTTTTTAAATATTTTTTATTTTTTGATTTGTGTTGTATACTAAGCTATTAATATTTTACTAAAAACCCACACTTTATTAGTTTTTTGTAGCAGCAAACCTAGGTACTCGTCAAACCTAGATAGATTTGATTGATAACCAATTCGGACGAATGGAAATTCGCTTAGTCGGCAGGTTTGCTGTGGTGGAGGTATTTTCTCCTTTTTTATTTAATAAAATTACACAACATGTTTCGACTATATAATGTCATCTTCAAGTGTTAACCTAATTCAATTCAAAAATATTATGTTATGATTAAATACAGCTGTTAATTTTGTTAGCACGTGTTTGAATGTTTAGTTGTTGTTGGTTTTTGTAACACTAATAATTTTATATAGGATTAGTGGTTTGTGTGTGTAATCTTGTCTCTATCTTCTTAGTAGTGTTTATATATGTGGACATTTTCTTTTATGTTCATTTTGGTCCCTTTGTTAATAATGTATATTATGTTAATGTTTTTGTTATAATTTTTTATATGTATGGTCTGTAGAAAGTATGTGTTCTGCAAATGTAGAGTTTTGTGTTGTTCTGTTGTTTGATTTAATTGCTTGAATATGTTCTTTGTACCTGATTTGAAAATTTCGTCCTGTTTGGCCTGTATAGAATTAGAGCAGGAACTGCAGTTTAATTTGTATATGCTTATTTATTTATTTATTATATTATATCATTATATTATTATATTATTTATTTATATTTATTTATGTATTTGTTTATTTGTGTAATTTGTCTGTTATGTCTGATGTGTTATTGTATAACTGTAAAAATTTGTTAATTCAATCAAATTAATTGTTTCTTGTTCTGTATGATAATTGATCATTTTTGTTGTTAAATGTGTTAAATATACTTTGTTAAATGTAGTTGAGTAAGGTACACATAAAAATGCATGTTTTCTTTCTTCTTTTTTGACTTGTTGTTTTTTTTCAGTCTGTTTTTTTTCTTGATCGTGTTTTCTATTGTTTTGCTGCTGTATCCATGACTCTTTGCTAATTTTGTAATATGCTCCTTTTCTTCAAGAAAGTCTTCGTTATTAATAGGAATGTTAATAAGTATATTAATATATGAATGGAATGTTGCCATTTTGTGTTGCCAGGGATGATTTGAATTTGCGGGGATGATGAGATTGTTTTCAGTAGGCTTTCAAAAAATGTTAAATTTATGTATATTGTTTTCTTTTGCTATGGTCAAATCTAAGACATTGACAGATGAATTTTCAACTTTCTCCTGCTATGACCTAGGCTTGGGACCAATGTACTTTTGCATTTTGATGTCCCCAGAAGTCGAAAAAACCAACCGTTCAAAGCGGTATATATATGCATTCTTATACTTATACATGTATACTTACATATATGTGTCCGTGAACGTGACAACTTGAGTAATTTTCATCAGATTTTGATGAAATTGGGTTTGAAGGTGTAAGGCGGGATACACTTGAATGAGCTCGCGAACCAACATGATTGGACTATGGTAACGGTTTTTACGGGGGGATTACGGGGTAAAACGGGGTTTACTTATTTTTGTCCCTCAAAACAAGGCCATTCAAAAGAGCTTAAAAACAAATAATTTAGAATATTTAAGTGTTTTTGTACGGTTATTGGTTACGGAGAAAACTAAAAAAATGGTAAATTTACATATTATGGCAAACCCGTGATATGCGACTCAACCGGCTTCATAATCATAGTTCTTGGTTCGATATTTTTCGTATACATAGAGCTGAATATGAACATTTTGTACTTGTTTCGTGTTGTTTTTGGGAATCGTATATTTTACATATATCGATTGATATTGAATCCTTTTAAGTATGATTAACAACCTTATTGAAGATTTATATTGTTTTAACAAGGTTATATAGCATATTAACTTTGTGTAGATACAAAGTCAATGATAGCATTTAACACACATATTTACATTGAGGGTAATTTTTAGGGTAGCTCAAAGTAGATTTAGGGTAGTTTTAGCCCGCCTTTAGGGTAAAAACGCTACAACGAGGTGGCAACTGGCAACACTGTTAGAGGGTTGAGAGTTCCAGTATTATATGGTTATTATATATCTATGATTATAAGCCAATCATCGGTCTCAGGTAAGAGACACAACTCTCGGCTTTTAAAATAATCGAATTTCAATTTTAAGTTCATACACGTCACCAAAGAAATACGGTTAGGGTTGAAGCAAATTGGGGAGGTCATGTACCAGCTACTCCAAAATCACTGTGAGAGTCTGCAAGTAAAAACGCGTTCCCAGCATACTAACACTGGTTTAAATGGAATAAACGTGATTTGTTTTGAATCTTTGTTGGGTTTATTTGTTTGAGAAATGTTCAGTTTTTTATTGCCCATTATAGATTTAATAATATAGATATATAAATTAAACGACGGTGGGTTAAAACGATTGATTCAACTCAAGAGACACCTAGCGGCAATTAGACGAACTGTTGAGAACGTCAAAGCGAAAGCGCGCCAACCACCAGCGCACCTAGTGGCGAAGGATGGCGACTGGCCTTGGCAGACATGGTTGGGTAGCGTTCTCATGCAGAACAACTTTTGAACTCCAATTTTGTTCCTCAGTAGTTAACTTATAAGGGGAGTCGCTACTGAAAATGTCCAATTTTGTAAAGAACACTATTTTTATTGTTCTATGGTGAATAGGGTTTCAGAAAAACACAACATATGGTATGTATGTATATATGTTATGTATGTATTGTGAGAGGGGTGGTGGACTCAAGCCATAATCACGTCAACCGAAGCTTATGGTAACATAAACATATTATATAGTTAAACATATGGTATAATATATAATTTTATCACTGTGAAAAAAAAAATGGAAGAGAGAGTGCACACCAGCTTCCATAGATACCAAGTATAACTAACTAGTCCGCTGTTTGGCGCAACTTTAAAAAGTTTTTTTTACGTATAAGTTTTTATAATTTTTAACCATTAAAGCTATATGAATGCCATTTGTACCACTCATTGTTTGTACTATAAAGCAACTTTTTGTGCATGAGTATTGTAATAGGTTAAATATAAGTTCATGAAAAAATTTAAAAAAATAATTACATAGGAATTAAAAAAAGTTATTTATGAAACCATAGCTAATTGAAAAAAATGAGTATGCACAACAAGTTAGTACTTTTTTTGCTCTTTAAAATAAGATATCAAACAATAAAATTGGTTTGAGTAGTTAAAAAGAGATTAAAAACAACCTAAAAAAGTATATATTGTATGATATTTTTTTTAAAAGGATAAAAATCACTAGTTTCAGTAGCAGCTTCCATTATTTTACCCTTTAAAGACTTTACAGTTGCTATGTATTTTCTTCCTTGTGTCATAAATATATCCAACAATATTACTGATATTGATGAACAATTTAGGATTTTTTAAATTTGTAATAAAAATAAAACAAGGATTATAGCAGTTTGTTTTTAACAAAAATACAATATTTTTAATATAGTGAAAACATCGAGACATTTCTTTGTAAATAGTTATATTGTGTTTGTTTGCTGCTAACTTGAAATTTAACTCATTTAGCTTAGAAGATAATAGCAATAGTTTTTTTTTCTAACAAGCAAAGATTAAAAAAACATAGTTTAGTAAAATAATTAATTTTTACCATGACCCAAATATGACCCTATATATACAGTCTACAATCAAATTTATGTTTAGTTGCTATTTTGACTATTAATCGTTCAGAGCGAAGGATTCAAGATTGTAGCTTATCACAGTACTCTAAATGAAGTGTTTATGATTAAACTATGTTTGATGACAGTCTAAAGTATTTATTTTTTAGGTTGAATAAACAGTTAAAACAAACTAAATTTAAACTAATCTTGTATAAACTCGCATCACTAAAAGAGTCTTTTCAGATATTACATACCCTCATTATGTCATTTAACTGAAAAGGAACACTACAGTTTCAAGTTATTAAAATAAATGGTTTAGACTTGCAAGAAAATGATATTCCTTCAAAGCACAAGCAAGGAAACACAAATGGGAAATTAAAAAAAATTGTATGAAAAAAGGTAAAATAATTTGAATGCGTTTAATATTTATTTGTTTAGAAGTTCGCAAACATTTACACTGTAGCGACAGGAATCCGGTACAACAGGGAGTCCAAGTTCTCTTTGTAGTTGTTCCCTTTAGGGGCACCATGACCTGGGCGCCCCCAAAAACCACCCCAAGTTTCGAAATGGCGTTTGCTTTTTACTATATCCTCTGAACGAGCTTCCTGAAACATAGTTTCATATATTAACATAAATAAAAAGAACAAAAAGATAACTCACCTTAAATGTACTGCTAAACATTATGGGAAATTGCTCAAGTATTACTGATCCTAAACTTTTTAAGAACATGTGTTTTGGCTTCACCTTGATATAACACTTGAAATTAAAACAGAGGAATTAAAATTATAAATTAGTGATTATTTAACATTAAAACTGTCTTTGCATATTTAAAAATTATAACGAATGGAAATCAATACTAAAATAATCGCATCTTCCATTCCAATTGATTCTTTTTTTACAACGTTATAATTGTATACAATTTTCATTACGTTTAACTTCAATGACAACGCTGACCTATCATTTAAATTAAGTGTAATCTAGAAATGTTGGCATAGTTCAACCCATATGAATATTTATGTGGAGTATTTTTTTTCATCCGTAAATTTGAATCATAATATGATAGGCACTCAAAAAAGGTCGAGGCAAAGATATTTTTATTTTAGATATTAATTAATGGCTTCTTTTGCTCTAGTTCCTCTTTAGCATGTAGAACAAAGTTTTGCAAACTATCCTTCAGTTTTGTTTTCAAGAAATATATCCACCACCACCCTTAAAAACTGTTCGATGATCATTGAACAATGAGGATTAAGTTACGGGAACATACAACTTTAAAACTTTTAAAACTCTTATAATTTTCAATGGCAATGTCAATCACAACATAAAAAGTCTACGACCTTCTACAATCAAAGTCACTGATTTTCTGATCTGTCCACTCATAATATATTGTGTCCCAAATGTATATCAAAACGTAAAAGCACATTTAAGTAAGCAGAAAAAAATACGTATACATTTTTCTCAATTAATAAAATGCTATCTGTCCAAGGAGCATAATGTTCACAGCATTACCTTAATTTGCATTTCCTTGTTAATGATTTGGGTCGTTAATTCTCGGAGGTATTCTCGTTCATTGACTGGTTGTTTCCACACCGGTTTACTAAAATAAAATGTACAAACATTAGTTACTGCAGTATATTCCTTTATGTTCCACAATAGCATTTAATGGTTAAAGTTATGAAGTAATTTTGACACATAAAAACTGTTTGTAAATTAAATCTTTGTAAACTTTATTTATCCATACCATTCGGAATACCAAAATGATTTTCCGAAAATTAGAGTGACATTTTAACTGCAGGCGCTAAAATATATCTGCAGTCGGTGTCTTAAATCAGGCGACAGATCATGTTCAGCTCTCATATTATTTTAAGTAATCCCAGCTGATGGAATATGAACAAAAACACAGTTTTTGCATACATAATAGAAATCAAGTAAAGAAATATTATTATAACATCTAAATAGGGTAGTTTAGGATAGGAAAAATAGTTTAACACTGGCTCCAATGCATGTTAAATATAGTTATTTATATTCTACACAGAGAGTTCCATGAGTTTGAATGACAATCCCGGGAATGGCATTATGTATAAAAAAGGAGAACATTGTGAATGACTTGTTTTCCAATACTGCTCCCAATATTGGTTGAAACAACTTTGAGAACATAAATGCAATGCAAATGTACAAAATGGCAAGTATCTGGCACATAAAGAGTTATTTAAACATTTATTCTTCATTTCCTTTTAATTTAATACATAAAATAATTTCCGGGAGTTAAGTATTTTACTTGTGGAACACCTTTTATAAATGACTTTCCCTGAAAATGAAATAGTATTAGTATATTACGGCTGGAGGTAGGTGTTTATGGTAGAAGCATGATAGTTCCAGTGATAGGCTTACCAAGAGCAGGATTTCATGCGAGTACAGTTAACATATTCCCGGACAATTCACGTATGCTTCTTTATGCCACAATATCAGCAACAAACACAAGTAAAGGATAAGTAAAACACAGCCCACTCATACAAACACAAAACTGTCTAACATACACTATTTACACAACATTTCATACTTGCTTAAAACAGTAACCTATTCTAATATTCATTGTTAAAGTTAAATGAAAATAGCTATGAATGTTTAAGGCTTTATGGTAGCATCACTTGGATTTTATCAAAGAAACTCATACGCCTTTTCTTTTCAAAGTCCATCGTATGAGTGCTTGGTACATTTGCCTAGATACAGTTATAATTTAAAGCTTAAACCCTTTTTGTAATCTACAACTTTCTTGTCTCAAAAAGACCGGAGCCCATCCACTTACAGTGTAGTGTGGGTAACTTACAGAACAGATTTCCCATTCGTCATCCTAGTGACGTCTGTGCTAGAAAGGTCCTTACGACGATAGCCGAGCCTGCGACGAGCTAGGAGAGGAACGAGCTCTACTCCTCCCGTCAGTGATTCCTGCAACAAATCAAACAATACACTTCCCACTCCAGTGAGCGACTAGGAGTGGAACATGCTCCACTCCTCTGGTCAGTGATTTCTGCAACAAATCAAACAATACACTTCACACTCCAGTGAGCGATTAGCTAGGAGTGGAACAAGCTCTACTCCTCTGGTCAGTGATTCCTGCAACAAACAAACAATACACTTCACACTCCAGTGAGCGATTAGCTAGGAGTGGAACAAGCTCCACTCCTCTGGTCAGTGATTCCTGCAACAAACAAACAATACACTTCACACTCCAGTGAGCGATTAGCTAGGAGTGGAACAAGCTCCACTCCCCTGGTCAGTGATTCCTGCAACAAACAAACAATACACTTCACACTCCAGTGAGCGATTAGCTAGGAGTGGAACAAGCTCCACTCCCCTGGTCAGTGATTCCTGCAACAAACAAACAATACACTTCACACTCCAGTGAGCGATTAGCTAGGAGTGGAACAAGCTCCACTCCTCTGGTCAGTGATTCCTGCAACAAATCAAACAATACACTTCACACTCCAGTGAGCGATTAGCTAGGAGTGGAACAAGCTCTACTCCTCTGGTCAGTGATTCCTGCAACAAATCAATCCTCGAGCAACCTAAACTATTGATAAAAGATAAACAAACGAAGTCTTTAAATCATTACTCCTTGAATATGAAGCATTGTTACTATTGTATTATAACAAATGTCGAATAGATAATTATCAAATTAGGTTCACAATATGAATACAAGGAAAAAAATGTATTTCTGCGTCTTCCACTTTGCGGTTAGTCCATTTTCCGGTTCAGGTAAAGAGTTGTAAGAGTAATTTCAAATGCTAAGTACTTTGACCATTGCAAACCTTTGTTTATTGAAAATGGAATTCTAACAAAAATTGTGAATGAATATATTTTTCAGTCTCTCTTCAATAAAAGCCAGGCTAGATTCTCTTATTGTAAATAGTGATGTACATAATTATCATACTAGGAATAAGTTTGATGTCAGTGTGTAAGCATGTAAGTTGGTCATATTCAGGTACACCTGCATGGTTTGTGCATGTATTCTTTCATTTTTGCCTTGAGCTTATATATTTTGCATTTGTTGACTGATTTTGATTTTTGCATGTTTTATTTTGAATATGACGAACCTATTTTACTTATTGTATGTGCTGGCAAATAAAGAGGTATGACTTATGACTTCTTATATGCGTGAGGGTGAGGAGGTTCTACGGGCGGGTGGGTTTCCATTTTGCTGTCAGTTTTTGGTTCCTAGAATATTTGACTATACTGAATGAACATTTTTCCATTTATATAGAGCAGCAACAGTTATTGATTTTGTACAGATTTCGAGGTTTAGATCTGAGGATTGTTATCATGAGAAATCATGAGAGGTTGTTGACGGAGCCACTTCCGACGAAATAAATAAATACCCCCGCCGCAGCAAACCTGCCAACTAAGCGAATTTCCATTTGTCTGAATTGATTTTCAGTTAAATATATTTTAATAACATTAGGTTTAACGAGTACCTAGGTTTGCTGCTACAAGGAAACTAATAAAGTGTGTTTTTGAGTAAAATATTGATAGCTTAGTACAAAATAAATAAATTTGCCAAGTTTGATCAAAATATATTCATAAACAAGCAAACTACAACATTTGACAATTTTCTCCATAAGAATAACATGGGAATTTTAAATTTACAATGTTTTTAATTTTCTCCGTTACTAATATTCGAACAAAAATACTTTTACATACAAAATTATTTGTTTTTTTAAGCTCTTTAAAAAGGTCTGAAGAGAAATTGGGAAATTTTGTGTTTTGAGGGTCAAAAGTGAGAAAAACCAATTTTTACCCCATAAAACCCCCCGTAAAGCCCCGTTCCCATGGTCCGATCGTGATCGTGCTGGTTTGCGAACTCATTCAAGTTTATCCCGCTTTACACCTTTAAACCAAATTTCATCAAAATCGGACAAAAATTACTCAAGTTATCGCGTTCACGGACGTATATATATATAAGTCTATATATTAAGAAAGAATATATATACATATATAAAAATTTGAACGAATAGTGTTTTTGGCCTCTGGGGACATCAAAATGAAAAAGTAAATCGGTCCCGGGTCTAGGTCTTACCGTGCCACCTACGGTAATAGCTACTTCCCTATAGGGAAATTCGCTAAAACATACAAATATCTTTATGGTTATGAATCTGACTAAAAAATTACAAGTTATTAATTCACACATAATATACACAATATGAAATAAGACCATCAAGAAATGAAAGTATGGTTAGATTGGCCATTCGATAGGAAGGCCAAACTGCACCATTAGTCGCCAAACCTTTAAGTGGAGCCCTCAGGGGAATAGGAAAAGTGGAAGGCCGAAGGCAACCTGGAAGAGATCGGTTGATAAAGAAATCAAGAGCTGCGGTAAAATCAAGCTGATGGTACAAAACTGTGTGGAAGGCGGCTGTGGCGGCCCTACGGGCCACCATGGGAGAACAGGAACTAAGTCAATATACACAATACAATACATTTTACATGGGCCGTCTCTCAACACTCAGTCTAGTTTGAGCAGATATAACATTAAATTAAAAACAAATCTTACATCTCCACTGTCCTCGTAGCTTCGACTCCCCATCTCAAATTAATAATTGATATGGTAGATTGTATCCTCTTCATTTCCATGTTAATTTTGTTTCATGTATTAAACAATAAGCTGGGCAATATTTTAGACGATTTTTAGAACTGCTATACAAATTGTTTGGTCATATAAATTTACTGTTAAATTTATTAATTTTATGTTTATATATTTTTCAAAAACTGCATCTGGTAGCGGTTTGAGCAATTTTAAAAACAATTGTGTAGCAAAAAATCAAACCATAATGATGTATGGGATGAATTTTGTGTTCCATGCGATATAAAAATATAACAATACTAACCAATACCACCAAGAACAAATAAATTATTAATTTGTAGTGTTGAACTGAACTACCCTACAAGTGGGACGATAGAGGGGGGTGCCGGGCTCTAGGTGAAAGTCAGCTCACCGGCCAAGAACGAAGTGGCAACGTCGCATCCCCTACCTCTTCAAAGGCCAGTCCTATTCTGTAATCTATTCCACTATAATTATAATTACATTGACAGAATTCACTATTTCTCCTGGTCCAATGTTGGTAGCAATTACCAACGGCGTGCAAATTTAAGTGTTAGTGGATTGTATTTTTTAGGTAATGTGTACCTGGTATTGAATATATTTCATATTTTGGTTAATATATGGTGGTTAATATAAAGTTATAGTAGTTGATTTGATAGTGACGCCAATCACACATAACTATCCCACCAGAGGAGCTGTAAATGTAGGTATGCAGGTACCCCGAGTTTTCAAGACTGCAAACCTTACCAATGCTTTTTATATTGCAAATCTTTTGTATAGGAATATACCATCAGAGATTAGAGATCTACAGGTATCTCTTCCAGTTTATAAACGTTATCAATTATCAATTATCAATTATCAATTATTTAAGATGGGGACCGGTAAGCAGTTGGCTGTCGGAGATTGGGCTCGATCAGTCTGAGACACTTATCAGTTCAGTATACAATACCTAACAATATTTAATACACAAGTACACCAAACAATATTTAGCGTACAGATAACAGATATCAGTAACTGCAACTCCAATCACTCGACTACCTTTTACTTAGCATTAACTGTTCCTGTAGCTGTCTCATAGCTTAATTGTAATTTAATTGTAATTTTGATTAATTTAGTTTTAATTTTAAAGAATATTTCTATTTGTAATAGAGCTCGTCCCGCGCACAGGTCTTTTACGGCCTATGCGGGACTATTGTTCGTATTTTGTATATGTATATGTTGTAAATAATTTCTGGAAATAAAACAGATTTTGATTTGATTTGATTTGACTGTTCACTGTGTTCCCAGTTGATGTGCACGGCATTTTTCTGCGCCGCTTTCCGACAGCCGGTCCCATTATTCCGTCACTGTGTCTCTGATGTCTTCCACCTTCATTTATTCATTGACTCTGTGTTTATATTGAAGCACAGACTGAGTTTCCGGTTTAATCTATCCTTTTTATAAGTTTTCGTTGGTTTTTTTGTCAACATAAAAACATTAACGAAAATGTTACTTATTTTTGCTTCGAGATTTTTAGAAGCCTTCTTAACCCGATTAAAGAATCTTCAAATAAAATAAGTTCCATAAGTCACTTGGCTGACACCTAATTGCTAGTGGATATATATAAATAAATTGTATGATAACTTAGATAATTGTTTTTGTAAATAATGTTAACATCTTTAGTGATCTAGAAGTTTCTTAGCTAACCATAAAGCTCATATAGCTTATGACGGACCTTTAGAGGATAGAATTAGAGAATTTCAACAGGTCTTCCACTGGATCTTTGAAAAAGGACAATCATGTCCTAATCTTCAACACCACAAAATGTCTTACAAATCTTCTCTGGATCTCCTCCAGTCTTAAAATGTGATGAAAGGCTTATAGTAAGGCTTTTCTAATAACCCAAAGACTGGTTTTAAGAAAAGTATCATTTTTTATCTTATGTTTAAAAATTTCAGCCATTTATGAGTAAACTTTAAGAACATAAAGCTAAACATAGGTAAACAAAACTAGGTCAGCAATGTTTTATTTAGATAAGGTAATTACAATTCTAACGTTACTAAATAGAAAATAATTGTTCATGTTAGAGAAACTCCCCACTTTTAGATACTATATATCAAACATGCGGTAATTAGGTAACATCACTGCTAGCTAAAACAATCAGCTGTTTTAATTGTTAGATACCAATGAGCTCTAATAATGGGTAAAGTATCTTTAAAATAGGTTTTCTCCTTTATTTATGAACCAATTTTCTTAAATTTAATATCGTTAAGCTTGCAATAAAATTTCCTTAATAGAAACACAACAACAGTAATAATTGTATTTAGCTCTATAGTTTTAATGTTATTTAAGTTTATAAAGTTTTAATAGCCGCAATTTTGACGGCAATTTAAATGTGAATATTTAATTGTATCTTTTGTTTACTCATGAACGCATTTATGAATTATAAATTATTTTTTGCTTTGCACATAATTCTAAAGTATTTATTTGTACAGTATAATGTATTAAGTCGTCTTGATTCTTATCTATTTAAAATCAGTATATTGGCCTTCTCAAATTTCTTATTTTTATTAACAACAGGCAATGAGTGTTATACCCTGTAAGGTAATTTAGTTTCCTACGAAAATAATAATAAATCCATTAATACCCCCGCCGCAGCAAACCTGCAGACTTTTAGACTAAGCGAATTTCTATTTTCCTTATTAAATTGCCACTAAAATGTTTCCTTAAGGGCCGCTTTCCCCAAATCAAGTTTAACTCTGATCGTGGTTTAAACTCTAGTTTAACCTCAGATTCACTTTCCCCAAAATAATTTCTCCGTTTAAACTAGGTTTAAGTTAACCCTAGGGGTGAGGCTGGTTTAACTGGCGATCCGTGGGTTAACCCAGGAGAGAAGAATAATAGCTTGATTTTGATTGACACTTGGCTGACTCGTTACGTTCGGCAGACGGCAATGGCATATATCCTTGTTTGACATTTGTTAAACATAACCTAAAATAAATTGAACTGGAAATAAATTAAAAATAACAAACCAGAACCTATGTAGACAATTAATTCATGACTATTTCAAATTTAAAGATATAAGGCTACAGATATACAGTAATGGTTTTAAGGTTTTTAAATGCGTAGAGTAGGCCTAAATTATTATATTTTCGGTAGGTAGTATCGTAGGCCTAGTTGTGTACAATCGATAGGTTACCTTTCCACAGCAACGCAACAGTGGTTGGAAAGTTTGCTCATAAGAAGCCTTTTGGTTTGATTTTATTTTAACACGAGTCTTACATTACACAAAAGTAAATATTAAACATTCGGGCCTAACCACTAGTCTATTATTATCATGTGTAAATTAACAACTACTGCAGTACGCCTAAAATTAAATTTAGTTTAGAAACATCGAACGTGTCTAATGCTGAGTAGCCTAGGCCTGCCATTACTAAGGATAGGCTCTAGTTTTTAATCCACAAACATTAATTTTGCGTCTTTCCCAACATTTTATTTTCCCATGATTGTAAATGCTTTTATTTGATGCGTACAGTAGGCCTACTGTTTAATTAAGTTTGAGCTTAAATAAACACAATAAATGAAATGCTTATAAATTAGCATCAGTACAATTTATTAGCCTGCAAATAAAAATGTTTCTTTTTAATGTCAACAATTGGAGACAATGACACGAAACCTAATACAAATAACCAAAACACGAGAAAATTAATGACAGATATGTCATAGTGGGAAGCTAAACAGATAATATTGCAGACAAAATTGCATAACAGTGTTGCCAACATTGTTGCTTGCAAAGAAAAGCTAGGTTAAACTAAACTTCCATGACAAAATAGTGGGGAAAGCCATCCTAAGTTTAACCCACAGATTAAAGTTAACCGAGATTAAGTTAATCTTGATTTGGGGAAAGCGGCCCTATCACATTTAAGAAGTAAATAAACTTTTAATTATCATTGGATTGCTATACCTCATCTCCCGTGATCAATCATTTTATGTATATTGTACGTTTATAAGCCAATCATCGACCTCTTACTTACACAGAGCAGAGGCACGACTCTCGGCTTTTCAAATAATGTTTGTTATTATTATTACCTGTGAATATGAGAGGATGGAGAAGTAACGATCCTTATATCCGCGAGCTACACAAAGATCACTGCGAGTGTTAACACTTAAAACGGTTTATTTATGGCACTACTGCAGTATTATACCAGAATAGAGTGAATTGGTGTAAAATAAATAACTTTTATATTTGTTTGGCTAAGTTCAAATTTGTTTTTTGTAATTAATACAATTTAAACTACCGATTATATTACACGACATTAAACGCTATGGTTTGGTGCTATCTAGTGGTGGTTAGACGAACTGTGGCCAACGGCGATCTAGGCGCTGTCTAGTGGTGACTGGATGAACTGTTCCTAACAGGGATGTAAGCGCTAAGTATTAGTGGATATTTATAGGCAATAGGCAATGTGTTTGCGATACTCCCTGGTGTGGATTAACGTCCGTACTAGTTAGTACTACGACACGACTATCCACAGTACTATCCTGATCCCATTATCCCACCACTGTGTCTCTGATGTCGTCCATCTCATTACTTCATCGACTCTGAGTTTATAATGAAGCACAGACTGAGTTTCCTGTTTCATTGATGATTTGTATCATGTTTCATTGGGTTTTTGGCACTGTTAATGATAATTTGAATTTTGTTAATACAGTTTTACAGATCAAATTTTATTTTTATTCATCTATCCGTTAAAGTTTTAGTACAATTCGTGGTTTCTCCTGATTGGCCTGATTTTGCTGCATTATTTGTTGGAATTTAGGCCTTCACGTTCTGTCTATAAACAACAAGAAATGTGTTTTATAGCATAAAATGCAAATATAAGAATTAAGAATTAGTGTAAGCCTTAGGGAATAAAGAGTGCATGTAGCTTGTAGAACAGACAATTGATGTACACAGAGATTAATTGTATTTAATTTGATTTTTGTTATCTTCGATCAATGTAATATTTTTGTATTGTAAAATTAAATGTAATAATTTGATAGGTACTGTACATTTACAGAAAGTAAATAAAAAATTTTAATCTATAGTAACACTTTCAACACGCACGTTTAATACAATTGAAATAGATAGACCACTTACTGTACCATAATTTTATAAACTTTATATAAATCTAATAACACGTACAATGCTGATCAAGAAGTACTGTAACTGTACATTTGACGATGTATAACTTTTATAAATTGGATGAACCGTTGCTCTAAGTTAGTCGAACTGATGCGAAGGACATAATGTAGTGCCATAGATGAAGTAATATAATGAGATAGGCAGCCATATGGAGTTTAGCATAGGCTTTTTTAGCCTTGTAGTGTGCTGCTCCTAGCGGCAATATCGAGCCCTAAAAATCTGCGTTACCAACGGAAGCGCAAACAATGGTATGGTATTGTTTCCCATTGTACATGCCCAACCACAGACAACAGACCGCTTCGAGTGTTCCACGCGATTATTTCGTCCAACTCCACGCAATGTTTTCCTCATCACACCTTCTAGGTCGAATGCCATCATTGTGACTTTTCGGTTGGACGCCTTAGCCTCCGACACCAAACATTTGATCAAAACCCAAATTTTCAGGTGTAATCTGCCAAGGAGGCTTTTCATTTTTTGGTTCCATCCATCGGCTGAGCTACTGAATATATTATATAACAATAAAACCTGCCTATGCCATCGTCTATAGCAACTCCACATCAAATAATAAGAAAATATAGTTCTTATAATGTAAACAAGCTATTCCATATCACTGAGATAGTAAAATTGAGTGCTTTTCCCTAGCTGTGTATCCATCCCTACTGGTGTACAACATACCCACATGTCATCTGCCTGGCTCGCTGCTATGCGTCATAAACCTGGTTCACTTGTTCTCGGTTTTTTTTCAATATTTGACCTCATACTGGAAAACAATTTTTCAGGCCTCCCACAAGATTTTGGGGTTGACCGGTAAATGTACGACCGCAAAATGGACACAACCTGTTTTTCATCCAAATAAGTACTCAAAATGTATGTGAAATCAACAAATGCACAATCCAAAATAAAGTTACTAGTAAAACAATACCGTTCAGTATTCACATCAGTTTTAATCGCATCTCGATCCCTAAAGTATCACCTGGTATGGTAAAAACTTGGAATAATATTCATTGTAATTACAACCCTGTTTTTATCGCTTGCAACCTCGTATCTTAATCCACTTTTCTCAGAGTACAATCAGAAGTGATAAGATCGCTAGCCAAACTACTTCAATCCACACCGTTTCTCAGAGGTTATCATTTGAGTATGTTTTAATTCTGAAATCCAATATTTAGTTTAATTTGGATCCTAGAGAACTTTGAATTCATTTTTCCGTATACAATTTCGTTACGACAAAAAAATTGTTTGTATTAAAATGCATTTGAATAGTTTGTTTAATGTTGTTTGGCATACGAAAATAGGTTAAAGACTGGTGGTCTAACTTCTTTAATTAAGACTTTTATAACATTTACACTTCACCATTATGAAATTAATTTTCTAATCACAGATTATGTATACCAAATGTGTGCCTATGGAAAACGCGACGAAATAAGAAGACACTATTCTATTCAAATCACATTTAAAATGAACCTGTAAAATGTATGCATGTTTACAGAATTAAAAATGTTTATGGTCGCAGCTGCTGGTTAGGGTAAGGTAGGTCGGTTTTAGTATTATCACCCCGGCTCCGTGTCTCTATGCTCGCTTTTCCCTTTATAGTTTATCCTACATAGACATACATCGTCCATTAATAACGCACAAGCTGATTATCCACACACGTTTCTTTTCGTTATACAATATGAAGATATGCAAATGAAGTTGTATTTGTCTGAACAATTTACTGTACTATAAATCTGCTTCCTACTAATTTGGTACCTCAGGCGGGCGTATCTCAGAGCGATGGTCAGCAGTAATATGACCCTGGGTCAGCATGGGATACCTGGGAGTCTGCGCGCGCTGCTCATCATGGAGTAGATGCTGATACTCCAGCCTCTGCAGAGTTGGCTCCCCAGTCCAGCCCTGCGCAGCAAAACATCAAGTACACCATAACAAGTCAAACACCACCCACTGCTCATATCCCAAGATTACGAAAATGTATCATTGACTATTAGCACGGTGGTTCTAGTAAGCTCTAGGTGTGAAATAAGAGGACGTTTAAAAAGTTTAGCTTCTAAATAGCTTTAAAATTAAACAATAAATACAAACCTTAACTAAAAAGATAAATAAATGATGACACCAACCATTGAAATATTTCAGCCCCTTCAAGCTGCCCAGACATGCAACTTTCTAAAACGTAGATTTCAAAAGAAAGTAACTTTGTAACAAAGAGTTTTTACAAGTGTTGATTGTTTACAGCATTAATTTTACTCCACTAAATCTTTTTTTAAGTTGTTTTAAGTCGTTATTAAAATTTCAAGGTTTATGCTCTCTTAATAGGTTTAGGTTTAAACAAATAAATGGACGATACAGCTTCAAATTAATTCAAGGATAAACTATTTCACTATGAATTTGTAATACTCTAAAAAAACACATGGTACTGTAGATGATAACAAAGAATTTTATATTATTTAAAAAAAAATGGCGGACAGTAGGCCTAATGTTTTATCCCTTCATGATAATATAACTAAAAACACATTTTCATAATTTATTGTATCACTAACCAAATATTACAATATGGAAATGTGTTTTAAGTCCTACTTAAAAAGCTTTAGTTCTTCCAAAGCTGTGTGTGTTTTCAACGCCTTTTGAGAATTTTTTACGAGAAGACATACTTCTCATGTTACTAAATCCAATCTTGTTTTAACGCTAATATTCATGGATGTTATGTTCAAAAAACAGTTCTAATAACAGTAGTTTGTCTTTAATTTTAACCCATATAATTTAAGTTCCTGTTGTGTGGTAGAGAGTACTGAAACTGCAACTCAATTCCTCGATACGGTGTTGCTTTGGCTTTTTCGATGGCTTTCCATATAAAAGTTTCAAATACAAAAATAACCACACCCATTTATAATTTAGATTATAGACTTAGTTCCCACAGTGACAGAAAAACACTTCACATCCAACTTCGAAGGCCCAAGGACATGGTTGCAATTGTGATGTCACTCTCCCACCAGACTGATCTCCAATCTCATAGGAGTATAAGAATAATATCGAGTCAAAAGAATGCAATAACGTAAATAAAGAAGGAAAGAGGGGTACGACTATTATTCCCATCGAAAAATAAAAGTACATAATTGGATTGAAGTAAGCGTGTCTGTAACCGTATCATTTCCAAATTAGACGCCTACAAAGATTTGTCACCTTTATCTATAGGCCTACCGCACACGAGAGACTTTTTGTCGGCCGACTATTTAGTCGTAGTCGGGAGTCAAAGTCGGCCCCATAGTGGTAAATCTGAGCGCGCACACGGGCCGACCGCAGCAAGACAGTCGGCTGACTGTCTGCAGACAGTCGGGGCAGTTTGGTGCTGACCGATTTTCCCGCCGACTGCTCCCCGACTCAACTGTCGTGTCTTATTGATAAAGGCATGGAGATAAGTTAGAACGCGCACACTGACGACTAAAAAGTCTGCCAGTCTGACAGTCGAGTGCGTTGTTATCATGTGTATTATTATTGTTTTTATGATTAGTATTTAATTTGTGTGTTATTGTTATTATTAAGGCTTCGACAACCACCAGTGCAAGTGTTTTGAGGGACGAGAAAGTTGATAAACTTATCGATGAAGTTGGGGCACGGTCCCCTCTTTATAAAAATACTTTGAAGGAGTATTTGGTCATAATAAAAAATACCCCCGCTGCAGCAAACCGGCAGACTAAGTGAATTCCTATTTGCCTGATTTAATTTTGTATTTAATCTACTTCAATAAAATTAGAATAAACGAGTACCTAGGTTTGCTGCTACAGGGAGGGTATTCAGGATGTGTTTTAGTAAAACATTAATAGCTGAGTATAAAATAAATATATTTGCCAAGTTTTATCAAAATACATCCATGAACAAGCAAACTACAACAGTTTACTTGTTCTACATATAAATGACATGAAAATTTTAACTTTAAATATTTTGGAACTTCCCTGTAATTATTATGATAACAATTAGCATGCTAAATTATTTGTTTTTTAAGCTCTGCAAAATGTTTTCTAAATAAATTACGGAATCTTTTGTTTATATCGTAAAAAAAATGGGAAACCCTCATTTTTACTCAATTAAACCCCCGTTCCCATAGTCCGATCATGCTGGTTTGCGAACTCCTTCGAATAAAATAGATGTAGGTTTACACGTTTGTACCAAATTTCATCAAAATCGGATAATTTTTTTTCGAGTTATCGTGCTAACGGACAAATATATATGTGTGTTTGAATTTGAACGGATGGTGTTTTTGGCCTCTGGGGACATCAAAACGAAAAAGTAAATCGGTCCCGGGACCAGGTCTCACCATGATACTACGGTTACAGCTTATTTCCTAAAAGTTATGGGATGAGGTATTTGAAGCCGGGGTATTAACAATTGGTCAAAAAATCAACACTCATTCATGAGTACATGAAAAATTTGTCCGGATATTTCCTAAAATCCGAGTTTAGAGGTAAATCTGGCCTTGTTCTCGGACTATAAATTGGATGCACCCAGTATTTTCTCTTAAGTTTTCTTGCACGAAATCTTATTAGTAAACCACATATGACAGCGGTTTCTGTCATATACATCCTGTTGACACTCGAAAGACGACTAAACAGTCGTGTCGTGTGCGCACCCATAGTCAACGACCAAACAGTCTTGACGACTTTTCGATTGTTCACCCGACTCCAGCCAGACAGATGGCCAACAGTCGGCCGACAAAAAGTCTCTCGTGTGCGGTTGGCCTAAGTCACAGGTTGAATAACAGTTTTGTATTTTGGAACTGTAGTCTTGTCCTCACTAATCTTCGACATTTCAACTATTCAAAGTCACAGTGGTTCAGTTTGGTTGCAAATAACGGTTAAATGCACATCAAAAAATTTATCATTTCTTTCGACAATATTTTTTGAGGGACCTAGGTGGCGTTTAAAAGGATCGATTTTCCTAGAGATGGAAGATCTTTTATCTATAAAGAACGATGGTTCCTGATATAAGAAAATAATGCTACAAAGTATGCAATGTATGCAATGTTTTCCGAGCATTCACAAATTTACACTAATTTATTATGATGAATTTATAAATGATTTTTGAGTTATCAATAATTAAAGGTGAGCTCTAAGTTAGACGTGCGAAAAGATACCTAAGACTAAGTGAAAGCTACCTTCAGGCCAAATGCAAAGCTAAGTATAAAGCTTCGCGAGTGTACAGCGAACAAGTTTAAGCCGTCGCCTTCATATTACTTGCCCATTTATACACAGACAAATTGTTAATTCAACATTTTTTATATAGTAGGGTTTAAAAATATCCAGTTAAAGTTTCAGTTCTATAACGTAGAATAAGTGTTGGTATAAGTTCGACAATTATCTTTGTATAAAGATTTATTTTTTGTTATTACCTGATTTGTTTACTGCCTTGTGGCACTTATTGTTGAATAGTTTTTGATTAAAGAATACAGCTTGAGCCATAAAAACATAAGCCAACCTTCTTAATGGCAGTTTTACTGAAGTTTGAGAAATAGATTTTAATATTGAACAAAAAGTGACGTGTTGTGCATGGGATATTACTTTTGGTAAAGTTACAGAAGCAGTTAGAACATTTCAGACTGCTTACCTATGAGTTGAACCACTAAATAATCCAACGATTATTGAGGGTGCAGAAAAACTTGTTGCTACAAACTAGACTAGTGAGGTAAAAACAAACTCTAGAGGAACAGGGAATTAACAAGAACCACAAAGATAAACAAGATTAAAATCCGCAAAAGTCGCCTTGTCTATAATCTTCATAATCTTGTACATCTAAAATAAAAAAATAAAACAACTGTGTTTTTTCTTTTAATGATTTTTAAACTATTGTTTTTAAATTAGTCTTCAATTTGTTTCTACAAACGTTAGATATCTTAGACATCCACAGAATCAATTTAAAATTAACTTTATAATTGTTCAGTGTTTCATAAGGTTTGATTCATAAATGGGCAAGTAATATAAAACCAAACGTGGGGGGACACCCTGTATATGCAAGTTAGTGTTGGATAGATCACTTACAAGAACCGCGTGAAAGGAGTAAATATTGAGCTAAATGAGTTTCATAGATTGAACTAAATGTAACCATTTTCTAACGAACAAATGGAGTAAAAAGTTCTAACTGATTGTGTTACATAACTTATGGCAAGGTAAGCAAATGCAACAAACTGAATAAGGCAATGTTTGCCGTGCGATATGCAATGTTCAGGAAGGTAATTTGGCGTGAGAATTTACGTGGAATTAGAATTCGTTCATTTGAAGTGTAAAACTAATCCATTCGGAAGAAAATTCCACTATTATTAATATAATAGGGGCATGATAATACTAGCCTGCGTTTTAAAATTCATAAAACTATTCTCGCATTGGCAAAGCACGTTTTTTATTATCTTAAAGTGGCTTGCGTTTAATTAATTAGGGTTGTCTATTTATCTAAAACAGAATAAAACTAGAGATGCTCTGAATTTACACTATTCAATACATATTCCACTTTAGAATACAATATAAACCCCAGTATTGTTTTTTTACAAAATACTCAGACTATTGGTACTTTTTCTTAAAGCTTTTATAAGTTCGAGATCTTCACTGCACGATTTAACTGACAAATACTGAGAAAGAGTCACACAGGGAAAATCTGTCGTGCGGTTCCAAGATGTAAAATTATTTATTTGCAACCCTCCTTACCATCCAAGTTTTTTATGTACATGTTTAAATTTAAAAGTAACTCCTATTAGAACACTAAGCAGGAGGAACATTCTTAGTTTATCTCCATTGTGTAGTCTTGAAAGGCTTGATAACGAAAGAAATGCTACTTGATTGTATAATAGTTATAACAGGATAATACTGTAGTTGGTTGACCAACCTGTAAGTGCACAAAATAGCTAATTAGTAAATAAAACTATTCAGATATCCAAAATCATGGAACAAAGTAGCTTGTATTTACATTTCTTCTTCAATTATAACCACCTGTTTAAAGATGATCCATGTTAATTTTACACACCAAAATTATCTCAACAAAATATACAAAAGATTGTTGCAATGTGAGTAACTGAGATTCGTGCTTCTAGAAATGGCTCTAAGTTTCGATTTATCCATCACAGGAGATACAATATAGTAGCGACACGCCATCGGGATAGCGGATGCGTGACCAAGCCTGCCTAAAGATGGGTACTTGGGTACCTTTGTCTTAAACTGCTGATATATTTACTTTCATAACCGCAAAACTTACAGCTGCTCCTAGGTTAAGCGTTTCAGGAACGATTTATAACTTTGCACAAACTCTTCAAATTTTCAGAACGGGTTGCAATAATTGATTTCCTCTGGGCACGCAAGAGTTGAACACACTGTATCAAGTTTTACCGCCAGTTTTTATTCATACCAGTTTCAAACGGGCTTAAGTGTTTGTTGGTATATTTCAATACATTATTTCCATTTTGGAACTGATATAGGATAACGCTTAACAAAATAAATACCCCCGCCTCGGCAAATCTGTAGACTAAATGAATTTCCATTTCGCTGATTTAATTTTCAATTAAATCTATTTCAATAACATTAGGTTCAACGAGTACCTATATAGGCTTGCTGCTACAGGGAGGTTAATGAAGTGTGATTTTTAGTAAAGTATTAATAGCTTAGTATAAAATCAGTTAAATACATTTGCCAGATTGTTATCAAAATATATCCATAAACAAGCAATCTAATTACAGTTTACTTATCCTCCATAAAAATAACATGGGGATTTAAAATTTACAATTTCGTTGAATTTTCTCTGTAACCAATCGCCGTAAAAAACATTTCAAATTATTTGTTATTTATGATCTTCAAAATGGCTTAGAGAGAAATTGGTAAATTTTATGTTTTGAGCATAAAAAATGAGAGAATCCAATTTAAACCCCATAAACCCTCTCGATAAAACCCTGTACCCATAGTCCGATCATGCTGGTTCGCGAACTCGTTCGAATACACTTAGGTTTACATCTCATGGTGGAAGTAAATATGTATATATGGATTTGAACGGATGATGTTTTTGGCCTCTGTGGACATCAAAACGAAAAAGTAAATCGGTCCCGGGTCCCTGAGGTCATGTAGGTCTTATTATGAGACCTACGGTAGTAGCTTATTTATTCTCTTTATATGAAAATCGCTAAAAATGGGTTTAGAAATAACAAATGTGACAAGTTATAAACTTTTTATTTGCGAAACATATTTAACATAACAAATACCTACGTATAAAAAATCTGAATCGTAATGACACTTATACAAACACTACAGAGCATTTCTAAATATCGAAGAATCTAAATGCTTTTACATATTTTTGGTTGTCATTTTTATTTAAATGTCTAAATCTGAAGACTGTCACTGTGATATGATATAGTTGGTTACTAAATTTTGAAGTAGGCATAGAGTTTTTAATACAGGTTAAAAAAGTTATGCTAAAGTAAAAATAAGTACACAATTATTAAAATGTACCAGGTGTTAAACAAGTATTATAGCCTACTTTTAACCTGTTTTAATTTTGATACGCTTACCGTCATAAACAAACAAATCCTATCTTGTGACTAGTTACTAATAGGAACGTATTTTTTAATGAATAATATGCATACTATAAAACTGTAATCATATTTTTGATACACAGGGGATATGTGAAACAATTAAGGAACACGTGGAAATGGATTATGGTTGTTCGATTAATTGTGAGGGAGAGGGGGTGAGTGGCTGGTTAGCTACAATTTGCAACTTAATAAATGAACTGTTCCCAGTAATACTACAACTGAAATTATTGTAGCTTATATTCATTTGCAACTGACAAAACATTGGCAGCAAATATATAAATATATTCCTTAGCAATCGAATAAATCTTTAACAAAATCATTTTTTTGTAATAGGTGATACATTATTTTTAGTTTCAACTGTATTGTTTATTAAGAGCAAGTTGATGATGTTAAAAGATTGTTGTGGACGTTTTCAATCACTCAATGTTTAGATATCTTGAATCCAAGCTCGTTTTCAGGTGACAGGCAACTTAAGAATTAAGATGAAAGAATAAATCGAACAACACGAAGAAACACGATATGAAAAGACAAATTTTCAGGGAATTTTATAATAAAAAGCAAATGAAAAGAAAAAAATAGAAGCAAGATAAATGACCAATGAACACTGGCAATGCGCGCTCAACAGACATTTGCATAGTACGAGAACTTGAAGTATAGTTTTGTTGTTTGTATTTTTTTATTTAGCTGTTTTAAACGTTGGTTGTTTTCAGATATCGTGTTTTCTGGTTCTGCCAGATATGTTCAGGTCTACTAATCTGATGTTCTAGGTTCCTTCTCACCTGAGGAAAGGGTCAGATTCCAGATCCCAAAACGTGGTGAAATTTGTGTATTACTAAAATTTTATTTTTAGAGATGAAAAATATCCACAATAATTCTTTAAATTACTCTTTAATGATTATGCTTTTGAATCTGAGAGACCAAAAGTAAACTAGCAAAACTTCTCTTTTGTTTATGTTGCGAAAATCATGCTGTCGTCATATACAAATTGTGTTTGGACTTTATGCAATAATCTTTTAGTTTGGGTGTGTTGCTAGCCTAGTGGTTAGCATCTGAGACTTAACAGTGCGGGAGGGACAGGTTCAATTCCTGACATATCCACAAAACTAATACGGTTGTACCGCATTCCCTTGAAAGCGTATGAGCTAAACTTTGACTTTAATTAAAAATGTCACTGTTGTAGAAAAATAATCGTATATTTATTCCTGTAAGGCTTTAAATATAAAACAATATGTACAGGTCTACAGGAGCGGATCAAAAGTGGAGTGAATCTGCTAGGCGGGCGCAACTATAGGCGGTTAGGTTAGGTGGTTGTGATACGTTAGGCAGAAGCGACATGGCCTGCTCATGGCTTACGGTCTGGTACCAGAGAATGAAGGAAGTTAAGGCCAATGGCACGGGGCTCCCTCCACTGGCACCCCCCGGGCCCTGGCTTGCCCCAGGGCGTCTGGGCAGTTAGCTGGCCACAGAACAAAACTTTAGAACCAACTCTAGTTAGCTGGCCACAGAACAAAACTTTAGAACCAACTCTAGTTAGCTGGCCACAGAACAAAACTTTAGAACCAACTCTAGTTAGCTGGCCACAGAACAAAACTTTAGAACCAACTCTAGTTAGCTGGCCACAGAACAAAACTTTAGAACCAACTCTAGTTAGCTGGCCACAGAACAAAACTTTAGAACCAACTCTAGTTAGCTGGCCATAGAACAAAACTTTAGAACCAACTCTAGTTAGCTGGCCATAGAACAAAACTTTAGAACCAACTCTAGTTAGCTGGCCACAGAACAAAACTTTAGAACCCGATTTAGCTGACCACAGAAAACTCCTTTAAAATATCAGTCTTTCTATAATTCCCCAATACATGGCAAGAACTTGACATATTTTAGTTACCTTTTTGTAGCAGCCCTTTTTATCACACATGTTTTGTCAAAAACCTTTAGAATTGCAGAAACTGTTGAATAAGCTGTTAAGAGAATGTGTCGTCATATTATAATCTTGAGGAACTGACTCACCAAAATTTCAAAATTAAGTTAGAGGGAAGGTAGTTACACCAAAAGCAATGGAATCAAGGGTAGAATTCCCCGTGGTTGCTAGCAGCTTACTATTCAATAGACTTGTTCATTTTCAGAATTAAAATTAAAATATATTTAAGAAATAACTGCACACATCAGATTTCTTAAACTGTTTTTAAGATTAACGCAAATACGCCTTTTCAGTTTTCATGTACAGTATGTAGAACTTTTTATACAAATTTAGTGATAGTTTAAACATCTCTGTTTGAGGTTCATTATTGTCATATAAAAGATTATATCATTAGTAAAAAACCACAATTAGTAAAAAACAAGTTTTCACTAACGTGATAAACAATGTCCGTAATATTTCTCTTAGATGATACAGTTTAAGATTAACGAAAATTTCAAACCAATGAAGGGTGTAAATAAATAATAGCTTCCTCTTGAATCTATTAGACATTTGAATCTATTATTCCAGTTTTCATAAGTGTAATGTTCTGTAGTCCTAAAAGATTGGTGCCGAATGTATATTTTGTAAGGTTATTCCCTCAGTTTTATAAATATAATTTTAATATTATAGTGTTTCAAAATAATTTTAAAATACAGGGTTTTTTATATGTATTACTAGAAACCTGATCGACCAAGAATGAGTTTAAACAGCATTGGGTAGAGCAAATAATTCACATTTCAAACATTTTAAAGCACAAAATTATTTATCTTGAGGATTTGTAATTTGTCCTATTTAGACTGCAATGAATAAACATTTCGTGACAAAATAGTAACATACAATCAGTTGTTACGCTCTATTAAATGCCATACTTGGTCTTACGTATCAAGTATCAATAATTAGCCTATTCCTAAACGACATGGTATATTAGGTGAGGTCAATACTTCAGTATGATAATATTTTTGTTGGGCATCACTCACCTTATTGAAGTCACGAGAACGTAGTCCTTGTCATGTCACAATCATACACAGTTCATTGCACATAAAAATATACAAAAATAAAAATAAAAATAAATCCAAATTTAAAATATCAGACAAAAGTTCTCAACACCGACGTTTCGCCGCACCAAAATCAACGTGCGGCGTTTTCAAGGTTATTCCTCTTCTCACGCAATCGTTGTGAGCGCCTAACCACGACTCACGACTTGAAAACGCCGCACGTTGATTTTGGTGCGGCGAAACGTCGGTGTTGAGAACTTTTGTCTGATATTTTAAATTTGGATTTATTTTTATTTTTATTTTTGTATATTTTTATGTGCAATGAACTGTGTATGATTGTGACATGACAAGGACTACGTTCTCGTGACTTCAATAAGGTGAGTGATGCCCAACAAAAATATTATCATACTGAAATAATTAGCCTATCAAGTATAATTTTGAAACTGTCATATTTCGTTTAACAAGATGCATTGCCCAAACCTAAGTAAAAAATTTTAATACGCTCAATACGAATTTTATAATCTATGGAATTTTTTAACATTTGGTTGCACTCTAACAATATGTTTTTAGTGTACACAATAATTATTAAATCAAATTTTTTTATAGCATAGAATTATTCTGTAATAAACAAAACAACCAATAAAACTATTTCATATTAGTTTAAAGTACTGTTTAGAGAAAATATCTAATTAAATTAAACTTTTTGTTTAAACAATTTTGTAAAGGTTAAAAAGTAAACATGAATCACGGAATTGTGAAAAAAAACATGAAGATTAATATAACGACACCCTGGGGTTTATAAATAACCGTAAAAAATTCAAGTTTTTTAAATTGGTAAGGTTATCTCACATGTTTTATTTGTGCACAAAGTATTTTATTTAACAATTAGAACGTTTTACTTTGCTGGCAGTTTTCGAGACTTACCGTCATGTTCCAAAAGTCCGAGTCTTCACGGCGTTCCTCGTTCAGGAGTCGTCGCTTCTCAGCGACTAGCCTGTCTGAAACAGCGCACGTCGGTTTAGCGGGAAACATGTTAAGAAGCGCGGGAGATCGATCTTAATATCCACCCCCTGGGTAATCCTCCTGTAGCCTGCTTAGGAAATATTAATGATGACGATGTCAATTAATTAATATCTCACATATAATTTCGATTGAGTTAGAATTGCACTTTTAAACAATATTTAAAACATTTAATCAAAAGTACCAAACTGCCCAAGCTAATAAAAGTGAGAGACCATGATACTCTTTTTTTGTTTAATTTAGGTCATAAAGTATGATTTTTATAAGGGGTATAAAAAATAGTTATAATAATAATATAAACAGTATAACATTTTGTAATCTAACATTTTTTAAATCTAATATTTGTGATGTTTTGAATTTTTTGTTTTCACACACACACAATACAACAACTCAACACAACAACACACGATAATATTAAATTTGGACATACACCTATGGCTATGAAAAGGCGGATGTAGAAGTTAGTAAAAATTGTAATCATCAGACCATCATGACTATATTGTATCTGTATTTTGACCATGGCAAATATTGAAAACTGAATGTAATATCTTGACATAGAAACTTATAGTTTATCTACTGGAACCAGAATGAGATCTAAATAAAAAATGTTCGATACAAAGGAAATCTCATGGAGTAAAAGAATATTGTAGGCGTATACTCCTCGGATATGGATTATACTAACATAATCCCAAATGTTTCTTTGGTCTAGTTACATCAGACTCTAGCATTTCATTGCTCCAGTTACATCAGCCACCAACATTTTCATTGTTCCAGTTACACCAGCCTACAACATTTCATTGCTCCAGTTACATCAGCCCGCAACAGTCCCCAACATTTCTCTGCTACAGTTACATCCGCATCAACATTTCATTGCTCCAGTTACATCAGCCACCAACATTTCATTGTTCCAGTTACACCTACACCAGCCTACAACAATTCATTGTTCCAGTTACACCAGCCTACAACATTTCATTGCTCCAGTTACATTAGCCACCAACATTGTCCCCAAAATTTCTCTGTTCCAGTTACATCAGCCCCCAACATTTCTCTGCTACAGTTACATCCGCATCAACATTTCATTGCTTTAGTTACATCAGCCTACACGAATTCATTGTTCCAGTTACATCAGCCCCCAACATTGCTTTGCTATAGTTACATTCTCCCCCAATATCGCTTTACTAAGCGACAACTTGTCCCCCCAACATTTCTCTAACTATGTTACGTCTCCCTAAACGTTTTTCTGCCAATAAAATATCCATCCTTACCGAGTTGCTGTTTGTACTGAAGCTGTTCCTGGTAAGGACGTCGGTAGCGGACGTGGTTCTCGATAGACTTCCTGACGGGCTCGTGGAGTTGATACCTCAAGATGGGGTCACTGCGGCGGCTCGGTGCGGGCTTCGCCCCTCCTCCCCATCTGGGCAGAGATGTTTCTAGGCCCTTGAACGATTGAACCACAGTATTGTCCATGTCCATTCCAAACAATTGTTGTACATTCAAATGTTAACATTTGATTTATTGTTACACTAAACCATACCACTATTTTTTAGCGGAATCCATCAGGAAGGTAACAATAAATAAATAAATAATAGGTTTAACCGTTAGAATAATAAGCCCCAATTTTAATTTTAATTATCACACACATATTTTATGAAACATATTTTTCAATTGGGAGATTTATTCAATCTATTGGTATGAGCAAACATTAAACACGTTTGATCTCCTCACCAACTCTTTACGCAACTATCATTAGTTACACTCATGTGTAAGAGATGTGCGTGAGATGTTGCACTCTGCATCGCATGAGTTGGATCATTTACGCAACTTCTCTCTGGCCCAATGTGCATTTGTCTAAGACACTGATCATTACGCTACCAAGCCAAACACGAGAATTAACGTTTCTTTCGAATTTCCTACGATAAGGTTTATCACACAATTTCTCAAATATCGTTAAGTATTTTATGTTGGTTACTACACGTTAAAATATAAGGAAAATATTTGATATTGATGTTGCTATGGTTTTGTTTCAATTTATTTTGAGTCTGTTTAAGAGTATTTACGGTTAGAGTATTGTTTTTACAACTTGGAACTTCCAAACAATACGAATATCAAACTATTGACTGGACCTTCTCTACTCAAACACTTACTCTCTTTTTCTCGACGCTGACCAGGTTGAGCGGCTTTCTGCGGACGTCGTTGTTTGGAGCACCATGTCCGGGTCTGCCCCACGGGTGGTAGGACGACAACATCGCCTGCAACTACCGCCAAGGAAGTGAGTAGTCAAAGGCTCGGGTCCATGGAGGCGTAGTCCCAGTTCTGGACCCGCTATTGTCTATGATCAACGAACCGTCGCCTTCCGTCGCTCTGATGCATCTCATATGAGTGCGATTGTTTTAAAAATTAGATTGGTATTGATCGTTCTATATTCATCGATTAAGAAAGGTTGAGTAGTCGCAATGGTTTTCCGATGATTCGATGAAGTTTTTAGATCGGAAGTTTGGAGTGCTGATTTTGGATTATCAAGGTTATCACGAGGAAGTTAATCTTCAATCGCTCTTCATAAAATTAAATGGATTCGTAAATATATATAGCGCCCTACTGTCACTGGCAGGTAACGTGACAAAGTATTGCTGTATTATGTCCAATGAACGGCCTTTGGTGGACAACAAGACAATAGAACAAGGCATCCACTGCACAGTATCTCCCATTCTACTATTGATCAAATTACTAATCCAAGACAATGATATGTACAGGGTGTTCAAAAAAGTTAGGGGCATAATTTACGTAGTGATTCCTTCACTCAAAATAAAGAGAAAATCAACAATTAAACTTTTCCCAAAACCGATTAGTTAACCAGATATCCACAATTTTGTTTTTGAACATAAACATTTTTATCTTTGTATTGAGCCAACCGATCCTTATGTAACTTAAGTAAAAGCGTAAGCAACTTATCTCAACGTAAAAATGACCCATGTGAGAAAAACAATTGATCTTGATCCAATTCAGAATGTTAAAATGGCAGTAATTTTGAATTTTAAATTTAAATTATAAAAAAAATGTCAAGAACGAAATGTATTTAGTATTTACAGTGCCCTATCCAAAGACATCAAGCTAAAAACGATCGAATAAAAAATAACTGAAATACCACGATTTTTTAGTAAGCTAGTCAGGTTTGCCTTGTGTTACAACTACAAATCGTATTATTTCAGTTATTTTATATTCGACCTTTTTGAACTTGGTGTCGTTGGATCAGGAAAATCCAAAGTTACTTGAATTTTTTTTATAAAACCAGTCATTTTGTAGTAATTTAAATTTAAAAACGCCTCAACACAATACGTGTGTGTTGGTTATATGTTAAAGAGATTTATTTGTTACTTACACATTTGTTTTTGTACATTTCCCAAAGCAAAACAGCTTAATTTTGTTAGTAAATCTCAGCACATCCCAATTAAGGATACTATGGTGTAAAAAAATGTTTGTTACACATTATTTTATTAAACATACCCTTGACCTAATTTAAATATTAGTATTAATGTGAAACTACTTGTGTCTATGAAATGTTTAGTTATATTTGCATAAGGAGTAATATTTTTTTATAATTACCCTGCGTTGGTCCTCCCTCTTCTCCACTGCGTCTTGAATCTTCTTCCTCTTCCAAAGTTCTGTGCCCTCTTTTATCATTACCTTCTCATTTTCCTTCTTTAGGCGCTCCGAAGAACTGATTCCATTCTCTACCATCTTTCACCTGTACAATTCAATACGACAACTTAAATTTCTTAAGGTCCTCTAGGGATGAATAGGAACATGTTACGCAATAGTGATTGCAAAAGAAATAATAAACCGAAGATAATTGCGTTTCAGCTTAAGGACTGCAATTTTCTTCCAATATAGATGCAGTATTACAATGCTACTACATTGCATACTCTTCAGTATAGTGAAACGGGACGCGTAATGTATATTTACGACCCCAGAAATTGCATAAGGAACGAAAGCCAACATTCAGACTGAAACAGGCCTTGGATCCCATGGTTACAGTGGTTGTTCATTCTTCTGTATCATTGTGATTTTACACGTAATGCACAGAATGTTCCCAGACACCGAAATTCAATGTAAATTATTAGTTGTGTAGTCGTAAAAGTTCGATATGGAATGAATATAAAAAAAGTAACATATTTGGATAAAAACATAAGATAAAATTCTAGGAGTCAGTGAATTTGTATATCTTGACAGGTGTCAAGACGCAAAATTAGGTCCACTAAATAGGCAAATGCAACAACTATAGTCCTGGCCCAATAAGGCGTAGCTGCGCTGGCCCCTACGTGTGCTACATATCTTGACAACATACAGCATGAATAACAAAAAATACGTAAGCACTTAGTTTTCAACATCAGAAGTAATATGCTTATGAAACATTTTTTACCTACGACCGTTTTTTTAAGTAGCCGTTAAAGTTCAGTTCTTAGAATTGAAAGGTTTTTCATAACAGCATTGTTTACTTTCATAACAGCATAGTTTTTCATAACAACAAGGGTAACGGACCTGTGAGGGTCAAGGATTGAGAGAGAATAAGTAAAATTGTAATGATTCGAACTTCGACCAATCAGCTGTTCAGGCCAATTTAATTGTTGAGAGGTGCAATTAGTGTTTGGTACAATGATTCGTTGCGGGAGACGGACAGCGGCCCAGATCTTTGCTTGGGTTAATCCCCTGATTTATGGCCTGAGGGTAGTGGTCACCGGAGGAGGGGTGGGGAATCGAGAATTTTGAATCCCACCGGAAGATTTCGCTGAGAATGCGATTACTTCTTAACTGTACATCTTTTGTTCGAATCTATGGCATTTATGATCAGAACTATTTTTCGATTAGTAGGCCTAGACCTTTATTCGATTTTGTCACTATCAGCAAGTTTGGTTGGTTTGGTTAGGTTATGATAGTTTGATTTTATAATTTAAAAATTATAAAAATTAATTTTAGGCATTTGTAATTTTATTTTATGAACAGAATTATTTTTTGATTAGTAAATCATCAGTCGATTTTTCATTATCAGCAAGTTTGGTTCGACACCAACCTAGAACTGACAGATCAACCGACCGTGATTAAGGGGATTACAGCCTGGTCCATGTGCCTACACCCGTGCATTACTGTCAGTGTCAGTTCTCACTGTCACCTCTCTTAGAAGTTATGAGTAGTGATTATGAGTAATTAAAACACAATCGTAAGTAAAGTAGTGTACGCAGCTCGCGTAAATAGTGTTAACTACACTTGTAGAAGTTTTTAAGTTTTCTAGTAGTTTACTAGTTAACACTATCTTTACGCAATCGTTGCGTAACGTACTTTGATTGTTTTAGTTTGAGTTTTGAATTTCCCTGAAAAGCAATTGTGTAGGCCTATTGAGAAACGCTCACATATAAGGAAATGTTTATTTATTTTATGAAATCAAAACTCTTTAAATAATGAACCTTGATATTTTCTAAATAAAGTACACACCTTAGACCTACGTGAAGCAGTTTTATAGCCTAAATAGTATAAAATCTAGACATTTTAATGTATATTGTACATAACAAATTTAACTTCCCTATATTCTACGCTATGGGGTTCATGGTATTAACCATTTAAATACAGACTAGATTAAGGCTTTCTTTGTGATAGATGTTTTCGGTTTCAAAAAAGAACCTTTATACAGGGGTTTATCAGCAAAACTTGTAAAAAAGTGATTCGAGATTTATTGGTGCATTTTTAATGCATATTGTAACTTCATTTTTATACTTTATGTTAGATTAAAGGTAATTGGCAAAGATTGCCACATGAAAACAAGAATCCATTTGAGCTACAAGCGTTGGAAGAAGCATGACTTATAAAGTAGCATTTTCACTATCTTTCACAGATAGTACAAATAAAATAATGTATTTGTAACCAACTTAATGTCCCAGATTCACTTAGTAAGGAATTTATACTCGTGTTTAGTTTTACATATATGATCATTTTAAGTATTCAATACCTAACAGTCGCATTAGGTTTCGGCCCTCAATACCGACACCTATTTATGCGAGCTACAGTTAGGTGTGTGATACACAACTGTGTGCATACAACTCAGCAGTCAGCGTTGTGAAAATTACTCGTGCATCTGTTGATGATTTGGAAAAACTCTTTGGTTTGCTTCCACTCTACCAAAGACGTCATCACCTTACCTCGTTGCCCTACACAAGATTGTGAATTATTTTCTTGACTGTCCGAAACTACTGAGCAGCATTGTCTTCGTCGCGTCCAGAAGAACCAGATCCAGAACCATCTTCAGGAGGAAATATCACCCCACCTACTACGCCTACCATACTGGGCTACCACGAAATTATTGTTGAATTTTTATGTGGCCGTATGTTCGAGGATATGTGCCACCACCGCGAGATATTTGTATGCGTACTACTGGTACGCATACAAATTTTGCACGCTACAGGCACCTAATCTGAGAAAGTGAGTTAAAATAGTCCATATGGATCGAGTCTAAACACTTGATGATGGAGGACTGCCCATAACTAGTTGTGTTTTCAAGATTGTACAGTATACTGTATTTTTATAACAAAGCTAGACATCGATTATAAATAAAATGGATGAAGATCAATGGTCACGGACGACTATTAGCTGACAGCTAGATGTATTGTAGCCAATTACTGTTTCATTTCAACTCCCCAGCTGAAATCTCATCTACACGAACAGCCTAGATTGTTCTTCTTGATGTAACAATTCACTCGTAATCGTTACATTACGTTAGAGTTATATGCAGATGGATAAGGTGCCATAGGTTCTGCTAACAGTTATGAAGGACCTGCTGGTATCTATTGACTGAGACTAAAAGGCGAGTTTAGTTTTGATTTGTCGGTGAAACCAATATATTTCACAACAAATCAAAATTCGCCTAGATCTTTTGAAAAATATTGGTATTGGCGGAGTCGCACTTATCGCAAAGGATTTTCATTTCGAATTAACAACATTATGAAATAAATCTTTTAGGATTAGGTGTGTGCTAAAATGATCAAAGCTTAGACAGTAACAGTATGCAAGCACTCAGGGGGAGGAGCGGGCGATGCGGCAACCTGTTGATGCTGCGGTTCTAATTGGGGACGTGTGAGTAGCGGAACAGTCAACGGGCACTAGTCACGCGTCTACAGGTGAGCTTACCTGAGGAGTGGCCGGGTCGGGGCCCAAGCCGCTACTACGGAGACTGTGTGTTGGGTCGATACTGCGATACCCATCTCGTGACCCGTCGCATTCGGAAGCTACGATGAAAGAGGGATTTATGACGGGCACGAAACAGGGGACCTCGGCATCGGCACGCAGAGACGTCGTTGTAACAGGACCAGGGTTATAACCCAAATTTCAGCAGAAAGTTCACGTCGTAACGGTAAATGACGAACGGCATTCCGTGATTGGCACAAGCAATATCTTTCAAATATAAAAACTTTTAAACATTTTTGTGACAGCTTAAGAATTTAACTCCGTAAGCCTATGAGTTTCTGTGTGCTAAAACTACTTCATCATCCTGAAATCATCATTACCATTTTCTTTGAAACTAATTAATGGTTACAAAGACATCATAAATAAGACAGACTTAATTATAAGTAGACGAAATCTTGCATGTTCGACCACTTTATTAATATTATCGATCGTTATTATAGAGGGCGCGCTCCGTAGAGATGATGTCTCAAGAGGACCCGTTCTTGGATGTACTGTCATTATAGAGGACGTGCTCCGTAGAGATGATGTCTCAAGATGACCCGTTCTTGGATGTACTGTCATTATAGAGGGCGCGCTCCGTAGAGATGATGTCTCAAGAGGACCCGTTCTTGGATGTACTGTCATTATAGAGGACGTGCTCTGTAGATACGATGTCTGATGAGGACCAGTAGGCCTACTTGAACCTGCTGCCAATTTATAGGTAGTGCTATATAGAGATGTTATTTGAGGAGGACCGGCGCTATGTGGTTCTGTCAACGTAACGAACGTCCGAATTGCCGCCGTCAGCATTGGCACTCATCCATGCTAAAAGGGCCTAGTGACACCATGAGTTGCTGTGGCAACTGAGAGTATAATGCCTCCAGTGAGCATACAAGGATTGTGGACACTGTGAAGATGGCAATACTCCAATTCAGACGTAATCTATAAAGAGCACGTCCTCTATGAAGGGCGTCACAAAAATCCGGAACTGGCTATAGTTAACCATATTCTACATACAAAAATAAATCGAAAATGTTCAGCAACATTTTTTTCTATTTCAACTTCGTTTAGCCGCTATCCACCATTTCATTTTTTTCACTTAAACATTTCTATTTCCGTAATGGATTAATGTATCAAAGTTAAAATTTGGTATGGAGCTCTACAGGATACATGTCTAAATTCACAAAAAAAATATTTTTTTTCCGACGTTTATTTGTCAAAATGGCGGCCACTTTAAATTTGTAAACTTAAATTACAAAAAATTACTGAATTTATGAACAAATTTCAGGAATACTTTAATTCCCTATCCAACGATATCAAGTTCAAAAATATTGTATAAGAGATCGCTGAAATATTATGATTTTTAGTTGTGAAATGGGGCAAAGATGACTAGTTTAACCTCATTTTACAACTAAAAATCGTATTATTTCTACTATTTCGCAGCTATTTCTAATTTGATATTATTGAACTTGATACCGTTGGATAGGGAATTAAAATTTCTAAATAAAAGTGTTCTTGAAATTTTTCCATAGGTTCAGCCATTTTTTAGAATTTTAAGTTCAATAGTTTAAAGTGGCCCACATTTTTAAAATAAACGTCGGAAAAAATGGCATGGAGGACCTCAAGGGTGGTATTCATACCGAAGCCTGGAAGGTACACATAAGCGGTGCCTAAGGGTTTTAGACCTATCAGCCTTACATTATTTCTCCTGAAAAATTAGTGGATGTACGATTAAAGGATAGGGTATTTGTAAGCCGCCCTTTGCACCCAAACCAACATGCCTACCAGAAAGGAAAGTCATGTGAAACAGCCCTGCATGCGCTGGTTTGCAAGATTGAATATGCTATCTTGAACAAGGAAATAGCGGTGGCTGCATTTCTTGATATAGAATGATCTTTTGACAACACTAGTACTCTATTGTATCAAAGCTGGTGTCAAAAATGTGGAAAGCACTGTTGTTGGATGGCTGTTGTTCTTGTATCTTCGGGGGGTAGGCAACATGCTCGAAAGTAGGAGAGCTAAAGCTTCTCTGTGTGAGACGGTGAGAGTGATCAAGGCCCACAGAGGGTGTTCACAGGGTGACAGTTTGGGTGCAAAGGGCGGCTTACAAATACCTTATCCTTTAATCCACTAATTTTTCAGGAGAAATAATGTAAGGCTGATAGGTCTAAAACCCTTAGGCACCGCTTATGTGTACCTTCCAGGCTTCGGTATGAATACCACCCTTGAGGTCCTCCATGCTATTTTTTCCGACGTTTATTTTAAAAATGTGGGCCACTTTAAACTATTGAACTTGCTAGCCTGTCAGCCACCTCATTCCCTTCTATCCCTGAGTGCCCAGGAACCCAACAGAGGGTTACCTTGTTGCGCCTGCCCAGGTCACATACCGCAGAAAGGCAGTCCCAGACCACCTTAGAATTGAATTCATAGGAGTCAAGCGCTTTGATCACAGCCTGGCTGTCTGTAAAAATGGAAATGTTGATGTCCCTGAAGCCTAGCCTCAGGTTTTCCCTAGCACATACCATAATCGCAGTCATTTCGGCCTGGAACACAGTTGGGTGAGTGCCCATAGGAAGACAAATGTCCACCCCGTTCTGCACTCCATGAATTCCAGCCCCAGTCCCACTTCTTACCTTTGAACCATCAGTATACCATTCAAGGTCGCCTTGTGGAAGAGGATTCCCACCGGACATCCACTCATCCCTGGACGGAAGGAGGACAGTGAATGGTCTGGCGAAGAAGAATCGAGTCGGCGTCCATTACCTCCCCTCTTACCTGCTGAGTGATCCGAGAGTGACCTCGGGATCCTCCAACATCCAACCAAAGGTTTTCACACTGGAGTCTGTAGGCAGTCCTCCTCGCAGTGACCTTGACATACAGGTCAATTGGAGTGAGGTTGAGAAGGCAGTCCAGTGAGGCTCCCGGACAGCTGCTCATTGCGCCCGTGATGATGAGACAGGCGAGTCTTTGGACGGCAGCCAGATCTCTCACCGCTGACACTGAGTCCATCTTGGGCCACCACACGAGTGAGCCGTATGTCATGGCGGGCCTTACCACGGAGACAAATAGCCAGTGCATGAGCACCGGCTTGAGCCCCCAGGTTCCTCCCACCATCCGTCTGCAGGCCATGAGGGACCACTTACCTCGATCAATGACCTTTTGGAGTTGTGGCCCCCATTGCAGCTTTCGGTCCAATACCACCCCCAGGTACTTTACCTGATTCTGCATTTCAAGCACTGTGTCTTGTAGTCTCAGAGGTCCTATGCCATTTAGATCGCGCCTCCTCGTGAAGGGGATAACCGCCACTTTGGAGGGGTTGATAGAAAGGCCTACCTCTGTGCACCATTGTCCAACTGACCTCAAGGCTGTCATGAGGTCGGAGACCGTGTTATTGAATTTACTTATAACTAGTATCTAGTATCACAATGTCGTCCGCGTATCCTTGAACGAATACACCACTATCACTGAGAGATCTAATTAAGTCGTCCACAACAAGGTTCCAGAGAAGAGGAGAGAGTGCACCCCCCTGTGGACACCCTTGTGTGGTACTGGCCTCCAGAACCTCATTGTGAAGAGAGAGTCTTACCTTCCTCCTCTTAAGTAGAGACTCTACCCACCTGCACACCACCTCATGGAATCCACGAGCTCTGGCAGCATTGATAACAGCCTGGGTTTCAGTGTTGTCAAAGGCGCCCTGGATGTCAAGGAACGCTCCAAGGGCAATCTCCTTGAACAAACGCCTTGTCGATTCTGCTTACCAGGTGATGTAGGGCAGAGTCACAGGATCTTCCTGGGGTATAGGCGTGCTGGTTTCTATGTAGGGGATTGACTCTGAGGACTGTGTCCCCCACATACCTCAGCACCAGTTTCTCTAGGGTCTTCAACAGGAATGAGGACAGAGAGATGGGACGGAAGGACTTGGGATCCGTGTAACTTGCCTTACCAGGTTTTGGGATGAAAACCACCCTTGAGATGCTCCAGGCCGGGGGAATGTGTCCCAGGGCCAAGCTGGCCCTGAACAACTTGCTCATTGCCGGAAGTAATATATCGATACCTTGCTGGAGACAGACAGGTCTTACCTGATCAGGTCCAGGTGATTTGTATGGGATGAGTGACCCTATGGCCCATCTCACACGACTGTGTGTCACAATGTGGCACGCAACCCTCCACCGAGTGTTGTTTGCCCTTGTGACAGCTTGTTCCTCATCCTCCGGCACCAATGGCTCGCTTGGGATGATGCAGCCAGGGAAGTGGGTGGCCGCCATGAGCTTTAGCACTTCCTTAGGTTCATACAGCATATCTCCCCCAGGCTCCTTGGGGGGGCCTAGCTTGGAGGAGTTGTCCTTTGTTAGGACAGTGTATATCCTAGATGTATCTCTAACACTTTCTAGCTTGCTACAGAAATGTTTCCAGGAGAGCCTTTTGGCCCTCCTTACAGCCATATTATATTGGGTTAGCAATCTATGGTAGCCATCCCAATTATTTGTCCTCTTCGCCCACCTGAACTGAGACCTGACTCTCTTTTTCAGGCTGGCGAGCTCTGTGGTCCACCAACTCACTTTACCCTGCTTCCTCACCGTTAGCGGGCAGCTCTCGTCAAAGGACGTGACAATGGCCTCGCCTAAGCTCCCAGAGGCAAGGTCTAGCGTGTTGGTGTCTCTGACCCAAGGGAACTGTGTGTCAAAGCATTCAATGCGCTCTTTATATAAGAGATTGTAAGTATGCCAAATGTATTATGTTTAATTGTTGACTTGACACAATTCAAGGATACAAGTGTACTGTTTGAATAAAGGATTTTTTTTATTTGATTTGATATGACTTCCACACCGTACACGAGTACGCGGACTGGACCATATACATGAAAAGCCATCTACGACTGGGCGGAGGGAAGAAACCACCTTAGCTTACTATCCACCATGACCACAAGGTACTTGGCAGTAGAAACGTTCCGGATTTTGATGTCCCCACCCATAACAGCAAGAAGGTGTTATTCGGTTTTTAGCCAGAATCAAAATCTCTGTTTTTCTCAGAGCGAGCGAGAGACTAGTCTGCCATCCATGTGTTGATGGTACGCATTACTTGGTTCAGTTTTAGCTGGGCCAGCTCAAAGCTATGTATCAGAGCCGAGAGGTTATTGGCGTACCCAACTAAAACGGTTTCCTCTCGGGTACCTTAGACGTCAGGAGTTTTGAAGCCGGGTTTCGATCTTACTCTCTTCCTCAAGAGCAAAATTCCTGAAGCAGCAATCCCGATCTCTCCTATAGCAACTTTGGCTTAAGGAGTTTCTTCCACATCTCCTCTGGTGGAAGGTGAACTTGAAACACGCCATACACTCTGAAACTTCTGACTGCTTGGGAATCAAGCTCGCCATGCTTCCTGAAGATGATAATTCCATAAAAATTGAGCCAGTGCATCGTGAGGCTAGGTACAGTCCGAAATAACCAGAAAAGGATTTCCCCTGAGCTTGAGCTATTGGTATTTTTTCATTCTTGTTTAGTGTTTCTCTTTTTGTGTGGAATGGGCAAGAGATATTTTCAACCAATCCAGTATGAAATAAGTTTTAAGTACCTATTTTCAGTTAAAATTGGACCGTTTGAAGGCTACTTTTAAGGCCTGATTAAATATACCTATTGAATGTAGGTTTAATAAACAAATATAATGTTAACGTTTAGCTAACTACACAATGAGCAATATAAATAAGAAATTTAATTTTTTCATAATTATATCAACCAAAAAGGATTCTTTGGTATCCAAAACATTTTTTTATGTTTGGCTTGCTTTCGTATTTTAAAATGACGATCAATATGTTAAGATTAATAAGTACCGATAATTGTTTGTAATCTCAAAAACTGCATGCAAATAAAAGTTATAAAATGCCATGCTATGAAATAAGTATTGCAAGTACAGTACTTGCACCTTATTTGAGGTTGGTGACAAATTTCTGGTAACAAGTTGAGTGTTTAGTTCATTGTTGTCAAGTGTGTATGTCTCATCACCTATCAATAATCCTTGTCAGAAAGTCAATACCTATCTTATCTATAGACTGAAGGTTAATAAATACCAAATTCTACACAAGTTGAGTTCATTTCCTGACTTTCATCATTCAAAGCCATGGGTATGTTATAACTTGTATTAAGTTTCTATTTATAATTTTCCTTTACCTAAAAAAGGGCATATCATTTATTTAAGATTTTCTGTAACTTAACAAGTAGGTTACTAAAAGAAGATTAATACTTCTAACTTTCAAAATGTATTTGAATTATTGTTATCTTAGCACAGTTTAACAATTAATATATATTATATAATGTAAAAACATTATCAATCGGAAGGTGAAATGCAACATAACAAAAACAACGGTCAAGGAGTTTTGTATTTTAAGCTTTTAAAAATAGTTAGCTATGTGACCAACCAAAGGGCATAGTTTTTCACCTTTCAATGAACTTTTAAAACACATTATGATAATAAGGCACTTTCAAGAAATATTTTTTGATAAATGCAAAACTAAATAAGCTTTTTGATATTTTCTGAGAAAATAAGAAAAAAGTATTTAAAATCCATTATTGTAAAACCTTCACCTTATTTTAGTAAAAAAGTTATGTTACAGTATATTACAGTATGTAGTGCGACTATTTTGAATTTTTAGTTTTTGTTATCAAATTACTTGAGGTGAAAAATAAGTTGATTAAAGGTTTTGTATAAATTCATGGGTTCAATATATGACAAAGGTAGATTTTTTAAACATTAAATTTCTTTTGATGTATGTTCTTAACATATAACTTATCAATCACATAAATGTTCAATCAATTTAAATGTTTCCCCTCAATTAAATTTCTTTTCTGTAACAACAAATGTGAAATATGGGTAGTATCTTGATTTTATTTACTTTTTATAAAATCTTTAATGAAAGTTAGTTGTCAAAAAATCGTCACTTTGTTAGAGGTAACTTTACATAGGCATACATTTTTTTCTATTTCACTTTTTTCAGTCTGTACATATTCTAAGAGTACAGATCTCTGTTTTTTTCCATTATTGAGTCTAGACTATAAGAGTGAAACTAAAATGTTTTCAAAGGTATCACACACAAATATCACTGTTAATCTATATTTACCATTACAAATACACATTAACAAAGAATAATTTTAGGTACAATGTGTCTCTTATTCATCAACTGTCTCTGTTCAATACAAACACAAGTATTTTTTACCATCTTAGTTTCAAGAACTTAATTTAAGTATTACCTTTGTAGTACCTTTGTTGTTATTGCCGCCTGAATTCTTGTAGGTAAGAAGATGTCTGTGTCGTCCTATGCATTTCACCATGTGTGGCATCTTCAGAGGTCTTCTTGTGAATATATTTTCTTATCACCAACAATATAGTGTATATTTACAATAGATTTACACATACGCGGCGGCGGTCACTAGTATCGTGGTCGGGTCGATCGGACAATACGACGACAGATACAACGGCAGAGTCACAGCTTGAGGTCTTTCTTCCTCCGTTTCATTTCTTGGACTGGGTGTGTTGGCATTTGAGCCATTCAACTGTTGAGGATAGTTTGGACTTTCCTAGTTTATGGTTTGGCGGATGCTTTGATTTCTTTAGTATTGCCCGTTTGTGTTTCCAGTTTTGTCCGATTCAATGTTGCATATTAATTTTGAAATTGTAGAGCTCTCCTTTTTATTTATGAGGTTGTTCAATTCATTTGTATTTACATTTTTTGTATATTTGGTAGCAATTTTGTACTTTTGCTGATGGGTTTTGTTCATATAGTCGTGAGGAGATTGGGAAAGGTTATTGTGAAAGTTGGATTTTTTTTGTGCTTGGCTACCTTTTTTGTAGGGTTGTTATAATACAAAATCCACTCAAAACCATGTTGATTTAGGGAATTAGAGTCTTAAATCTTCATAAAACATAGATGTGTACTATATAGTTTTAACATACATATACAGTACTTAAAACAAAAGATTTCATCGTAGGAGAAAACTACGGATGGTTCCAGTGGAAGCCCCCCCAGCAATGTAGAGGCCAGTACACTTGGCGCAAGAACGCTCCGGGATTCATCCCACCTCGCGCCCTCCCTATAGGCCGAGACAAGGATGGGTCTAAGCTGTATGCCGGCAGAGCCCTACACCAGGGAGACCTCTTGCCAGCCAAGGTGAGGGCAGATGGCAATAAGGCGTATGTCCCGTACGGGGGATCGGAGATTGAAGTGCATCAGTTTGAGGTGAGCAACTAAAACAAGAATAATGAACAGTGTTAAGTGTTATGTTTGATGGCCACAATTTATATTTAAGTGTTTTAAATGTTTTAACAATTAATTGTAAGTTACCCTTTTTATTTTTCAATATATAATGCTAATTTTATACATCGAATAATTTTTAAAAAGAAAAAGTTACTGAAAATAAACTTTTCTGTTGGTTATTTTTTTAATATCAAACTTTTTTTGGGGGGGGAGCAAGCTGGCGTAGTGGTTAGAGCGCGGGACTTCAGTCCCTGAGGTCCCGGGTTCGATCTCCACCAAGTCACCAATGGATTTTATCTAAGTGATAATGCCGCAACCCCTAGGTCTAGCCTGAAGTAATGTGAAAAACAATCCCAGGCTCGTGCCTAGCGTCCTAGGACAAAAAAAAAAAAAAAAATCAAACTTTTACAATTAAGATGGGAACTGAATACTAAACAGGGTTTTGAAAATACCTTGTAGGTAATTTATGTTCTAAAATACAAACCAACAAAATTTGGTACATCCTTTTAGGATAAAATTTAACTTTTTGACATAGACTGTGGTTCCTACATGTGAAATGTTTGAGGTAGCCCTGAGTAAAAAAATTTTACTTCTCATTTGAAGTTTACCATTACCAAATCGTTGATTTTAGCCCATCTCTGGATAATCACGTCAATTAATTTTTCACATATATATAGTCATATTTACACTATTTACATCAAATTTTATTTCACAAAATTGAAATTATATATATCACATCAATTAAGAACAATACGTTGATTAAGGGGGTTAATATCATATCAATTGACAAGTTCCATTCCTGACCCTGACACACTCACAAATCATATGGGTTTGGACTATTTTCCCAAAAGCGGTACCTTCTCTATACCTCCTTCAATAATACCTCAGGCGTAGACGATAATATACAATAATAATAACAATAAGAAAAAATAGACTAGTGTGATGTTAATAAATATATTTTTAAATTAAATTTATTTGTTTGTTACTTTAAGAAGTGATATTTCAATCTTCTGTCTCAGTTTACAACAGTTTTTAAAGTTACTTTACTAACTAAACTAAATTAACAATGGTTACTATTCAAAAATGTATCATAAGCTAGAGGTTTTGTATTTAAAACTTCTATTATTGACCGAATGAGAGATCTTTGGAGCAGTTTTTCCACCTAGTTGTACTATGCTTGGTTATTCTTGTGGAGGTATCTATAAAGATGATCAGCTGTTTTTGGTGTCATTTCGGGATTAAAGATGAAGTAAATACTATTGCCATCTGTACAAGACTTTTTTTTCTAGTGTTAGTGTTAACACCTTTTTTACCCATATTGCACTGCACATGTATGAGTGTAAGGTGTGCTTGTTACGTTTTCGTTTGACTACTTTGACACATAACAATTACACATTCACACTTATGAATGCCTGTCTTGTATCAGGTTGACACAATGAAACTTCCTATGATAACTTATTTTGATTTAAAAAATGAATGTTGCCTTAGTGTGCTATGTTTTACTGACTTCATTATCGTGATCTTTATTAGAGTAATACAGTAACATTTTATTCAAGAAATAACAAAAAATCTTTTAGTTTTTCACTTGTGGATTGTTATAGATCCTCGCTAGCCACCACATTGCATGGCAACATTCACATGACGGTGAAATTAACAGCCAAGCAATGATTATAGGCCATACAACCAGCGGGGAGAACCTCTACATGGGCCGAGCCTTTTACGAAGGTACCATCACTCCTGGCAAGGTTAGTACACGAGAGAAGATATCAAATAAACTCAAGTATTCTATTTTGTTAGAATATAGGGTAAAGACCAATACTAAGTGTGCAATGCTTTTCAATATTTACTATGTAGTTGGTTACCTGCGCATCACAGAAAGTGAGGATGCAGAGAAAAAAAATCTCTTTGGTTTAATTTACTTAAAATCCATTTTCATAGCCCCAGGATTGCGTTTATATGACAAATGGCTAAACGTACCTTGTTAACAATCCTTGAAATGCAGTATCCAACTGCTACACTTTTTTACATTTTTTTCGACGGTTATTTATATAGCTCTGCCATCGTCAGGCTAACAAAAAGATCCACTTGATGTAGCGTCAGACTAAATAAAAAAAAATTACACCAAACATAATTTACTATAATTACTTTTATGAAACCTGCCTGATTTTTTCTGCAATTATTTAATTTCAGTAAGAATAGTCGATTTAGAATAATTTTAAATTGGCATTCAGTTGGGCATATTAAAGCATCAACTTCCATAATGTTTTTCTATTATTACTTTTCCCAGAGCCTTGTTATTTATCAGTAATTTTACTGCATTCTTAATTTTTTTTTTATTGGTGGTTGGGTGGTTCAAAGTTAAATTGGACAGAGTAGTGTTGGATTCCATGTTTTGGACTGTTGTTATCCTTTTTCTGTTGATATTAAGCAGTTCAATGAAGTATTCTTCCCACCTTAAAAGTATATAAATTATCTTTTCCTTGTCCTCTGCCTCTTCCATTGTTGCATAAATGATAACTATTGATTGATGGTTCAGAATGTATCACAGATTCAGCTAACTTCTCATTTACTGCAAAACATACTCCTCCATAGCATCTGTTTTTCTATTGCTAGCGTTCTTACATTTTAAGTGACAATTCTCCCATTTTCCAAGACCATTTCTTCTTGGTGTTTCATAACACTATGATCTTTATGAGACGAGTCTTCAATTCGACACCCGACCCCCAAATGACCAGAAGATTGTGATCAGAATGAGTCTCCTTCTCCTAGGCTAATCGCTTTAACTCTGCAGCTTTATGATTTGGCCTTGGTGTTACATCACCACTATCGTGTGCCTTTCTTCAGCCAACCCCTGTGACATTTCCTCGCCGTGACACACACTTTATGGCACTTTGTGGCTTTATGGGTGGGAGCCTGCCACAGTCACCCCCCATGTCCAGGTGCTGCCTTAGCCTGGGACTGCTTATTCGGGTTGTCCCGAACTGTGGGATACAGTGGTGCATTCTCTGTATGTGTTTCCACTTGATGGTGCCAATAAACAAAGCTGTTGAGTTGCATTCTCTTCAATTTTATGATTAATTTACTTACAAGTGCCAATCTAAGACTAGTTAGATAATAGCTACCGGTAACTGAATATGTGCATTTTAAATTTAGTATATATTAATTCATTAACCAGTATGTTTTTGCAGGTCCACCCAACTCATAGATGCCTTTACATTCCATACAACGGAAAAGAAATCAGTATCAAGGAATATGAGATTATGTTATTATTGTAAAGGCTTCAGTTAAGATGTAAGACTGTATTAAAATGCAAAATAAATCACAAAAGAACTTTATTTACATGACCTTTCATATGAAAAATATCTTCTCATTAGTCAACTTCTTTGGGTGACAATTTTAATTTGTTCCAAGAGTAAATCAGTAAAACATTAAACACAAGTATTTATATTTCTTTAATTTTGTCATGACACCTTGATCATCCTTAAAAACAACAAGACTAAACCTATAACGAGTTCAAGTACAGTTCTGACGTTCTCTAAAAATGCCCCTTTGTTGATAATTACCAGAAACAAAGTTGTTGTTTTTATTACATTTTAAGGCCTTTATTTATATATAATCTTAGAGTTTAGAACAGAGTCAAGCATTGGCATGCAATTAAGTAAATAAACTTTAAAATTCAGAAGATGTATCAATAAGAAATCTACAGCTCTTAATTTATTCTATATATTTAGCACTTTTAACACGTCTACCACTAGATGCATGGGGAGCGAGCTGGTCTAGTGGTTAGAGCGCGGGACTTGTGTCCCTGAGGTCCCAGGTTCAAATCCCACCAGATTACCAATGGATTTTATCTGAGTGATAATGCCGCAACACTCTAGGTTAAGGTATAATAGAAACAGGCTTTTCTATTGACAAATTCAAAGCCACAAAACATTTTAATAAATAACAATTAGAGGGCCCCACTTAAACTTGCAAATAATATTCACAGTTTAGTCGCTGTTCTTCATGGTCACATTTTCATATTAATTGTGACTTTGATAAGGGTCAGGGGCTGGATTGTAGCAGCATTGTAGCACGCTCAGAGGCAATTGGAGCAATATAGGCTACATATATTATAAACAACCTTTTTTAATAATATTTATGTTATTACAATTTAATCTGTATTAATTAACACAAGTAGAGGTAGAAACACTAAGATGTGGTTGGCGCCACTAAGATGATCAACAGACTCCAGCATGGATGAATGTAATTCCAATCACAGAATAAGTTAAGATTCACTAGAATTTCAAATAAAAGGGTTTAAGATTGTAAAAAGCCATTTTTCCTAGTGAGGTAAGTTTTTGTCGTTTGTCCGCTAGATTTGAGCGTGTGTGAATTTTTTCTTTTGGGCGTTCTTAAATTTTGCGTCTACACTCACAAACCCCGAACCTTGATGGATCATAAGGACACAAAGGAGGTGATGACAATTTATGGTCGCCAAAAATTCTGGGAAATGTAATGGAAGAATTTCAGATAATGATTCAAACAAGCATGAATGAAATGGATTGCACCTGACTGACATTGTTTTCTATAAGTAAAGGACATCTCACAAGTGTAGCTAACCATGATTAGAACATAGTTTTTTTTTCTTAAATGGCAAGAATTTACAAACATTTTAATGTAATAAAAGTAATAATTTACACAAAAACAGATGAGTAATGCTCATTTTAAAACTTAAGTTTTTTTTCCTTCGGTCACACTGTACAACAATATCTTCACAATACTATTATTGCAAGTGACATTTTGTTGCTGGGCTAATGGAGAAAAACAGATAAATTCTTATTTTCGGTTCAATACATGTTTAGTGTAAGAGAAACGACACATGTATGGTAAAAAAATAAAGAGGAATATTAAGGTTGATTACAAAATATTTATTTTTTTACTTTGAATTGAGTTTAACAAGAATTTTAACTTTACAACATGAGTAAAGTTATATTTTTAATTAACAAGTTCATTATGGAAACTGTTCTTTTCTACAGGCTTCTTATCACAAATATTTTATCAACTTTTACAATACAGATTGTTTCTTCTTTGTCATTAAAAATCACAAATTAATATTATATAAAAATATTTATCTTCACTGAAGGTCACAACAAAACCTAACAAAGAAACATAGTCTACATTAAGCATTACAACTAGTTAACAATAGGACAGTTAAAATGGAATCAGTTTTCACTTTTAACACAAACTTATAGACACAAGTTTTTTTTAAAGATAGAGGATCATTACTGATGTCAATATAACAACATTGTGTCAGAGCAGATAAAATGAAATAAGCTCCACTTAAAATACAAACTACCAAGCGTTTATTGATGTGTATATGCCCAATCATGAATGTAATTTAAAATTAATAATCACTGTTTGAGAACAGAGGAGCAGGTTTACCTTTGCTGAAATTTTTTTCAAAATTAGGATAACACCATAAACAGATGTGGATAGTGTTTAACATCTATGGAACCTAATTAATTATTTTCCTTTCCTGAGTATTTATTAACAGATAGTTTGATTATCCTGAGTAGCTGAGTGGATAGTACTAGCTAGAAATCACCACAAGGTTGCTGGTTCAACCCTGACTAAAGTCAAAAAGGGAACTCAGCTATCCTTGCTCATTAGGCTTTTAATATAACTATGCCGACTAAAAACAGCTGATCTTCGGCAGGAACAAAGCTGTCAACTTATTCATTCAACTATCATTGTTTACTCTTCTAGACATTAAAATAAGCACCCTACCCTGGAGTGTCATTAAAAAAATGTAATCTAATCTAAATAGTATTTAATTAAAAATATAATTTGATTTCTGTCTATTATTAATCTTTTTTAGTATAGTGTAATCATAATCAGTGTCCTCTTTTGAAATTGAGTAGTTAAATATAACTAGCTGATTTTGTTGTTTGGTTAATGGTACAATAATTGCAAACAATACAAACTTTGATCTTTAAGCAAAAGGGCTAGGTCAGGACATGATATTATAAAAGTAAGCTCACAAGCACATCAGATAAATATAACACAAATTAATAAAAACTGTAAATTATTAAAAATCCAACATTGATCAGGCTTTACTATAATATTTGATCTAGCAGTAAATCACAAGACATTTTAACCTAAACAATTAAATTTAACTATCCGTAAAACATGGAAAGGTCAAAAATGTACCTCAGACATCAACAATATAATGGAATAAAATGATACATCAAGAAAATCAATACAACAAACAGCTTCACTAAACTACAGAGATCCATTAAAACCATGGTATTCCCAAAAATAACTACTTCCCTATAGGGAAAATTCGCCATTAGAACAAGAATTTGTGTGAATCTGGAAGTACCAAATCTTCGATCAACATACTATAATGTTTGTATATTTAATATGAAGAAAATGTTGCTGGGATAGGATGTTACTGAGGCAATCTATTCAAGAAACGTTAACCTTTACATTTCTCCAAGTGAAAGTCATTAGTAAATTGAACTGCCAATAATTTTCTATAAAACATAATATGTAAACACTGAGTGTATTTAAAGATATAACTATTAAAATAATTATTACATTTGTGTGATGAAAACCAGGTATCTCTTGTGCAGTTACACATGCCAGGTCGGTTCTTAAGATCAACCCTAATACTGCTTGTATGTGTATGATGCAGTTATTTTCTGTAGCTTTCTGAAATGTATTTGCAATCAAAAACCTTTCAAAAATGAAATTCTAAGGGGTTATGCACAGAGAACTATTTAAAAATATTAAACAACAATACGCTGCATTTTCGCCAGCCAGGAAAACGATTAGGTAAAATCCATTGCTGAATCCATACAGAAAGTTTGGTCCTATTGCCTTTTCAGTTTTTGAGTCAGACTTCAACTAACTTTTAAATACATATCATGGGTGAAAGCAAGGATCTCTATAACTTCTTAGTTCTTACATATTTGAGCATTTGTAAAATCTTGCAACTAGTGTACAAATCAAGACTTAAGAAGCTTGAACTATCGACCGAGTATTAAAAATTGTTATCAGATTCAGTAATGAAGTTTTGAGACTTGTGATATGATATTTTACATTTATCACCCTAATCTTGCAACTATAAATGGACAAATACCTATTCTATGTACACTAATTTACAATAATTTATTTTAACCTTAAGTTAAAATATAAACATTACAATTTTGATTTGAAACAACATATTCTGAAGTAAAAATTCTTCCAAAAATACTGTTACCATACATTGATCTTGATGATAAAAATAATTAAAAGAATAATAAAATAGATATACATAATTATAACTAATTCAATATATATGTACAATTAAAATGTTAAAAAAATATATACTAAATATTTGATGTCATACAACATATTCTGCAGTCAAATTCTTATAAAAAATACTATTATACTGGTTTTCATTGTAAAAATTAATTAAAATAATAATTTTAAAATACATCATATGTTAAAAAGTATATGAAAGATTTGATTTGATAAGGCAAATCCTGCAGTCATATTAAAAAAAAAAATACTATTATCATAGACTGATTGGTCAAAGTAAAAAAGTTAAAAGATTAATATAATAAATTACATTAAATTGTTAAAAAAAATATGCTAGATTGTACAATACAAGAAAGACTACATATAACAGTTAAAGCTACAGACAACAAATCAGTGTAAAAGCTTGCACTGCAAGTACCATTGATAAATACACAAGAGAAAACTAATTTCAAATTCATGCAGCGTGTGTATGTTTATGTTATTAGCTAGTGCAGTTTAATTGAGCTGATAAGTTTTCTTAATTCTATTGAAAGATTAGTTGTGTCATGGAAGTTTGTTGGATGTGGGTGGAACCCTGCTATATCCTGGCACCCCCAACAGCCCCAGAGAGATCCTGCTCATAATCCTCAGATGGTGGTAGATCATAGCGTGCTGGACCTGAACCTGAACTGGAAGCATACCTGTAATCAAAACCACTCTTATACTGAAAAATTGCCATATATATTATTAATCCATATATTTAATATATAGATTCTTAAGATTGTCTGAACGACAAGTGTCTTCAGCGGCTGCTTCCGACATTTTCTCCTATTTGTATCCTGCATATTAAATATTATAGTTAGTACTAGTTTAGTGCTACTAGATTAGTATTAGTTTAGTTATATTATTGTTATTATCTTATAAATGGTCTCCTGAGAAATACACTTCTAAATTAAATTGGGGTAAAGGTGATAAAACTGAAGACATGATATTTATGAGATTTATGATATATGAGATTTTTTTCAAATCATTGTAAAAAAAACTTAGGTATGGGAGGAGTTATATATTCGGCGACTGTTTGGTAAATTTAAATTCTACAACCAAACTGGAACTAAGAACCACCAGTCAGCTAACACTGTGGTCTGTGACGTTCCCGTATTACGTTTTTCAGTAGGCCTATGGTTGTCAACCTTTTTCTATGGATTTACAGGTGTAATGAAATGAAATGAAAAATGAAATGAAATGAATGACTTGAAATTAAAAATCATTTAATTACACAGGCAAAGCCTGTAAATGGTATATGCCATTTCTTTAAAATACCGACAATAACAAGTGCTAAATGTATATTTAGTGAGTGTCTATGTGTGTGCAGGTTGTTAATATTCGACAAACATTGATTGTTGGGATTGATTTTTAATTTATGACTGCAACTGAAGATGAGCTTTCACATCTTGAAACATTTTACTACACAGCATGAGTAGCATTTGACACCAGGCAACTATGTAAGTAGATTTTCATCTAAAATTGTATGTGTGAGTGCCAGATGCAGTCCCTTTAAGCACTGGCGAAGTGAGGTCTACTTATCTGATTGTCTCACAGAGTAATTAAGGGATGAAGTGGGGGGAATAACAGTAACAGAGGTACCAAAATACACATGACAGACTGACAACACAGTCAATAATCACAATCTAAGTGGCAATGGCAGCAAAGGACGAAAGATGACAATAACTGAGTCCATTGCTTAAAGAATGGCGGATTTGCTGGATGGGTTAGCATATTCCTTCCTGAATGGGGGCAAAAGCAATGGTGGCGATTAGAACACCCCACCAAGTTTGTTCACTGGGCCCCCCTCTCCCAATAATCTTTAAAAACATTAACACAGGTATTTTGATTCAAGCTTGCACTTGGGCTTGGCACGGCATCTCCCGAGGCACCGAGGCGCCATCATTGTCTTCCATGATCGCGGTAAAATCCTGAATACCTTCATAGGTCACGGAAATTTTATCAACGTTGTCAGATCCCCAGGGCAAAATCTTGAATCCTTCCCACAGTCACATAAACATTCATCATTTATGTGATTGCAACCAAACCCAGGACATCTCCTGCGGTCGTGTAGACAACATCACCTTCCCCCCAGATCGCGGTCAAATCCTTAATATTTCCCGCGGGTACAGAAACATAATCTTTTTCCGCAATCGTGGCAAAATCCTAAATATCTCCCGCGAAAAAGATACAGCATCGTCTTCTTAGATAGCGTCAAAATCTTGAATATCTCGCACAGTCACGGAAACATTAATAAGGCTGGTTGTGTTGCTAGCCTAGTAGTTAGCGCCTCGGACTTTGGTGCGTGAGGGACGGGTTTTCAATTCCCGGCACATCCACAAAACTTTAATGGGTTTGGACCGCTTTCCCTTAAAAGTGTTTGAAATTACTTCATAACAAAAATGCCACTGGTGTAGATACAAGCAAAAAAAAAAAAAAAAATCGTCTTCTTTTATCATAGCAAAATTCTGTCTCCCACGGTCATGTGGACATCATTGTCGCAATCGCGACAAAATATTGAACATCTCCCATCTTTGGAGACATCGGTATTGTCAACCGCGAGGTAATGTTGATCTCTTCGACATCCGCAATCGCAGCAAAAGCGTAAATTTTTCATTCACGTGGTCTATCACAATTGTAAAAGCCTAACAACGAGCCTAACAAGTCTTCATCGAGCTCGATTTTTTTACTTTGTGCTAGATCTGAAGATCTCTCAAGGTTTAACCAAATTTTGTCATTAAAAACGTTTAGTAATATTCTCATATAAATATTGTTATGATAGGGCCGTATGGTAGGGCCCCTCGCGAGTCCGTGTCCCGGTAAAATTTCCTGAAAAATCCTGGTCAAGGCTTGCGGGCCCTCCCGGCCCGCTATCACCACCACTGGGCAAAGTCTCTTGTGTGTAGCCGGTTTGCGGAAATAGAGTCGTACTGTTAATCACTGACGCACAAGTAGTTTGCCATATCTGACGCATGAGCGCTAGTGTTATTGTGTCTTCCCAATAGTTGCAATTGACCCGTTCAGCTGACGGCATGGTAATTCAGTTGGCTAAGGCGTTGCACTGACGAGTGTGGCGTTGAGATACTTCTTCATGTGCAGGTTCCAATCCTGTACATGTGCAATCATGAAATACGAAGTAGTGTACATGAAGTATATAAGTATGTTTCATTTGTATACAAGTAAGTTTGGTAAATCGTTCTTTTATCACCAATTCATCCAAACTATATTCCGTAATCGCGGCACTAACCTCATCGCCTCCAACGATCATGGTCATTTTGTAATTTTCTCCCTCGTTTGCGGGAACATCTCAATCAGCATTAAGATAACATCTTCACGTTGTTAAGATTGGTCCCAAAAGTTGACTTGGTTGGCCTATTTCGGCAATATTGAAAATTATAGGTCACAAAAACTTTGAAGACATTTTCTTTTATCGGTAGAGCATTATTCACACAGAAAATATCCCAATTAGGTATTCAAATCCACAAATAAAGATTGGGAATACATTTTCAAACAATTAGTGTTTAAAACTTCTAGTTTGAAGCTAAGAGACACATCAATCACGTTAAACTATGAATATACTGAAAATATGTTAATGTACAGCCGTGCCCCTTGCTACCTGCTCGGTACTATTCTGGTAATGAAAAATTACGAGTCCTGGTAAAATTTTTTTTTTAATTTTTGGACTCTTCATCTTTGGACCTACCGAAATTGCTCCACCGGCGACCTATAGTTTGGGATCCGCTGGGTTAAGGTACTGACTTAACCCCTTTTGCCCATAAATGCGAGATTTAGTGACAAATAACACATATTTTAAAAGCTCTTTGAAAGATGATTTCTCATTTCACTCTTTAACATGATGTAAATTTTGTTCATTGGTGCATTTAAAAATATTCTGAGTTTTCAGCAAACTGTAGATCAGACGGTAGCCCAAGATAACTATTTTTGCCTTAGAAATTAAGAAATCACAGCATAACACAAGCTCACTTGTGCTGTTACCGACCCGACAGCTTGATGTTCACAAAACTTCCATACTAAATATGAAATATGTTACGTATTGTAAATAAAATAATGAGTGTACTTTTTGTTTGAATTGAAACAATAAGAAACACATTTTACCTTGAAGTCCATCCATTGTGGTGTGGCATAAATCCGACAGTGTTCTGGTAGCTGGGAGGATACGGGAAGGCAGCAGTAGGGTAAGAAGGAGGGGAAGTGGTGGAAGGGTACAATGGAGGAGGAGATGTATAAGGAGGGGGGCAGGTTGGGGGAGCTTGAGGATGATGTTGGGAAGACTGTTTGTACAGATTAACCGATTCTTTTACCCTTGCCACAGTAACCTTGGCTGCTTCACCACCTACGGAATAAAAAAATATATTAGATTATATTCATTAAGGAAACATCAAGGTGCATATTTTAAGGGGAAGATAAGTGAAAGATGAGGATTGAATGAATGAGATGATAGTAAGTGACTAAGATCAGCATGCTCATGTGTACAATCTATTAAAGGATGATTATGGATAGCTGGGTCCAGTTTATAAGAGACTTTATACCATTTAAGGGAATAAAAAAAATATTGAAATATTAAAAATAAACAAACAATGAGAGTCAGAAATGTTAAAACTTTGCCCACGATGTGTAAATTATGCCTATTATTCACTTGTTTTACCATTGCTTATATGTAGTGTACTGTGAAATGTATTTTGAAAATAAAGTACTAGTTGAATTGGATGCATTGCATGACTTCCAAGTGCCATGACCAATGATATAAGTCAGTGTCACGACGTCCTATATAAAATATTTGTCTGTTGCACGACGTACAAATCTCATCATGTCCAAAAGTACAGTAACTGCAAGAAACATAATAATAATAATCTTTATTGTCATTCAGCACCATAAAATTACAATAGACAACGTCTAAAGTCAGGACACAAATATGACATCATGCTTAAATCTATATCATCTTATGAAGCACATTGAACATTTTATTGCATAAACTGTACATATAGGAATATTATTTAAATTTAAAATTCTAAGATGGAATGCTCTTACCCAAATCTATAAAAACTAAACAATTTGTAAAAAGATTTTTAGTCATGCAGGCTGCCTACTAGTGGCCAATAGTGTTAAGAGTTCAGAGTAATTATTTGTGTTTTAAAAATCGTCTATAGAAAAAAAGGCTTTGCTAATTAATTAGCCACCTTGATAATGTCGAAGGCCATTATGCCTATTTATGGTGAACACTACAGTATTTAGCTCTGTTAGATTCTGGGGCAACTATAAGCTTGATCAGTTCAAAAGTGGCAGAACACTTGGTAAGTAGCGTAATTAGGCCTAAACCAATTTCGATCGTAATTCAGTTAGTGGACGGTACAAAAACCGAACAAACGGAACTTTTTGAGTTTGAAGCATCGATTGACAATAAGGAAAGTTTATTACAGGCAGTCCATCTACCTTCACTTACTAGCGACGTTATATTGGGAATAGAAACACTACATAAGCTAGGATTAATCACGTATAATGTCGAAACGTGCCATTTGAAACAAGATGGCTCCACAGACGTAGAACTGGGCAAGTCAAAGATAGGTTCTATTAAAACTCTTACTGAGGATCAAGAAAATCGATTTCAGTCGTTTCTAAAGGATGAATTACCATTGTTTGATCAGGTATCGGGAAGAACTAACCTCATAGAACACAGAATTAAATTAAATAAAGGCGTAACTCCCATTAAAAAGCGAGATTACCCACGTATCCTGCAATGCAGCAGGTTATTAAGGAGGAAATATCTCAAATGCTTAGAGACGGAGTAATTGAGAGGTTGAATAGTAGTTGGTCCTCACCCGTTGTATTAATCCGAAAACCCTCAGGACGTTATCAATTTTGTATCGATTTCCGATCATTAAATCAGGTGTCAGAGCTTGATGCCTATAACCTACCTCGTATCAACTCTATCCTAGAGAAACTTAGGTCTGCCAATTTTATTACTACATTAGATCTCGCAAATGGTTACTGGCAGGTTCCATTAGCAGAGGAAAGTAAGCCCCTAACAGCGTTAAGTATTCAAGGCTTAGGGTTGTATCAGTTTACAGTTATGCCATTTGGTCTTCACTCTGCGCCGGCCACTTTTCAACGGCTCTTAGACCAAATAATAGGACCGGAATTAGAACCACGAGCTTTCGCTTATTTGGACGATTTGATCTTAGTTTCTCAAACATTTGAAGAACACTTAGAGCTCTTAAAAGACGTTTTCCAACGGCTACGTACTGCTAGTCTTAAACTTAACAATGAGAAGTGTAAGTTTTGTCAGACAGAGCTGAAATATCTAGGACACATGATAAATTCAGAGGGTATAGGAACCGACCCCGACAAAGTTAGAGCTATCGTCGAGTATCCGCGCCCAACGACGGTAACACGTCTTCGTTCATTCTTAGGCCTTGCGTCATGGTACCGGCGATTTATAGATAAATTTTCAAAGATCGTCGCTCCTCTCACTGGCCTCTTAAAGAAAGGTGTGAAGTGGAATTGGAGTGAGAAACAAGAGAAAGCCTTTTGCGAGTTGAAAAATCGTCTCGTTTCGGCACCTATTTTATTGTGTCCAGATTTCAGTCAAACATTTAAACTGCAGGTTGACGCGTCAGATGAGGGCCTCGGGGCTTCCTTAACTCAAAAGAGAAATAATGCCAAAGTTGTGATCGCGTATGCTAGTAGACTTCTGTCCAATACTGAACGAAAATATACCGTTACAGAAAAGGAATGTCTCGCTTTAGTGTGGGCCGTTAAAAAGTTCCGACCATACCTAGAAGGGTACAAATTCGTAGCTGTAACGGATCACATCGCCCTCAAATGGTTACTGCGACTCAAGGAACCGTCCGGCCGCTTGGCTCGTTGGGTATTAGAAATCCAACAATACGAATTCGAGGTCGAGTATCCTAAGGGAACGGCTAATAGGGTCGCTGATGCACTATCACGAAATCCCATTGAGCACCCGTGTGAAGATGTTCGAACAATGGTTTGCCCAATAATTGCGCAAACAGACGAAATTATCGAGCAGTCGGAACCAGATCATTGGTACGACACTTTGTTTAAAAAAGTAAACAAAAATCCGTCTTCGTATGAGAAATTTACAATCCGGGAAGGCAAGTTGTATAAGCTTGTCCGAAGAACCGGAAAATCGGGCGTGATGACGGAAAGCTGGAAACTTTGTGTTCATGCGTCAGACCGAATGAAAGTACTACACGAGACCCATGACTCACTTACTGCCGGTCATTTTGGGTTCAAGAAAACGGCGTCCCGAGTCGCTGAGAATTATTTTTGGCCGGGTTGGAGAAAAGAAGTTAGGCAATATGTAAAGACTTGTTCAAGCTGTCAACGATTTAAAGTCGAACAAGTAAAACCAGGGGGTCAAATGCACTACCGTCCACCGGGTGTACCGTGGCATACGGTGTCCGCAGACTTGCTAGGACCGTTACCGAGATCTAGAAAAGGAAATACATTCATAATCGCTTTCCAAGATCAATACAGCAAATGGGTAGAGATGGCACCTCTGAGATGTGCCACGGCCAAAAACGTGACGGACAAATTTAAGGAGTTGGTACTACTACGATATGGGGCACCCGAGACATTAATAGTTGGTAATGGTACCCAGTTTTGTGCGAAACTCTTCCAAGAGATGGCTAGGGATTGGAACGTTTCCTGTCAACACACGGCCCCCTATAGTCCTCAAGGCAACCCGATTGAACGGCGAAATAGAGTGATTAAAACCCTCGTAGCACAGAGTGTTAGGGGTGATCACAGGACGTGGGACGAACACCTTCGCGAGATTTCGTTCGCGATAAATACAGCTACCCATGACTCGACACAGTTCACGCCGGCAATGCTATGTTTCGGCCGCGAGCTTCGAACGCCTAGGGCGTTACACGGACCTTCATTTGAACGGACTTCGGAGTTAGGCGAGGCAGAGCGTGTGGAACAACACGCCCAACGGATGCAACGGTTTAAAAGGTTGTACGATACCACACAACGGAACCTACAAACTGCTTTTAACGTACAGGCTAGACATTATAACTTGCGGAGGAGAGATGTGCGGTATGACGTAGGTCAGTCCGTCCTAAAACGAACTCACGTACTTTCGTCGAAAGCTGAAGCTATCGCGAGTAAATTGTCGCCAAAGTATGAGGGGCCCTGGGTTATCACACGTCGATCAGGGTACAATTTGTACGAAGTAAAAGATCCAAATAGTCGTCGCAAACAAATTGTCCATGTTAAGGATCTGAAGCTTTTCCTTGATAGGAGTGAAAATAATTAACGATCAAGAGGGGTTAGATCAAGTATCCTGTAACTAATATGTACTAACAACTGGGTTCTTGGGATCATTTACATGCTCTACTGCCGAGTTCTAATGCTTTTTTTTTTACATTTGCAGGGTTTCATCTGGCTTTCACTTGACGCATTGCGCATTTCACCACGCTGCTCCATCCATCCTTGCGGTTTGGGCGACGACCTTAAGATGGCAACCATTCGGCCACAAATTAAAATGCGGGATTCCGAATTGCAGGGCTTAATAGGCGATGGATTAGTAGATGGAGTGACCCTAAGTTCATATTTTCGGCTAATCGAACGCCGTAGCAGGTACTATCACACGATACCTACTACCTTTTGACACCGTATTCCTGAGAGACTGGAAGAACGGGGGCATTGAGAAGACCAAAGGGCGAATTCGGGAAATAAAAATTTTTCAAGAAGAAATTTTGTTGTTTCCGCTACACTTACCGAACATTGGTCAGAACGGACATTGGGCCCTGGTCTACGTTCGCATCAGGGACAAGACTATCCAGGCATATGATCCTCTCCACCTTCCTAGGTTAGACGAAATGAAGGAAATCTTCGTATTCCTTCGAGAAGTTGCCCGGCTCCAGTACGCGAGTTTTGATCCCGGCGACTGGAAGATGCTTCAGACCCCACCACAAGCACCGAAACAGCAAGACTCGGTGTCATGTGGTGTATACGTTTGTGCTGTGGCGGAACAAATATCGAAAAATAATGGGTTAATAGGGGACGTACTCGGAGATGTCAAGACTCTCCGAAAGGGGATAGGCGCGGCCATCCGAAGGGGACGTCTCAGCGATGAAAATTTTGAGATAATAGAACCATCGACAGCTAGGGAAATCGAATTAAGATTTGTGGGAACGGAACAGGCACAAATGACGCGCTTGGGGGTCACAGGTCCGGCCGGGAAGGAAGTCGTCTTCCAAATGGAAGACAACGTGAGTTTCAGTCATTACAAACAATTCAAAGAAGCCCCAAAATTTGTTAAAACGAATCCTAAGAGAGAAGTATCGGTGTCCCCCGTCCTGACACTTATGGTTGATGATGATGATCTTCGGGTGGTGAACGACCCTTCCATTATCGAGCCACCACCGGATCCAATATCACCTCTTCCCCCATCCCCTAAACCATTGCAACAGTGTGACAAATCGCCCGGAATAGAACGAGAAACGTACGCGAGGGGGCAATCCCAAAACGACAAGGCATCTGAGACTATTGGCTAACGACGACGACGAAAATCCAAACATTACAAAGTCCGACGCTGGAGAGAAGACGGAACATGGTACCGCGAAAAAGTCTTGAAGCCTCAGTTTCGGAGGCAGGATGATTGAGGATTTTTTTTTGTGTTCAGAGAAAAAATTTTTAGTTTCAAGAAGAGTTTTCGTTCTTTTTAATGTCGTGAGTGACATTACTTATAGGAAGATCTAAGTTTGTTTATGCAGGGATGTTGCATTAAAGAATTTTGTTCCTGAAGTAAGAGAATTTTTTTTGTTGGTTTTTTTTCACCCCGAACTAAGAAGGGGGTGTAACGGTCAAATATTGAGAGTAGGACCGTTGCCGTTCGCAATTCAAATAGCGCGGGGTTGTAGTTCACCGAGCGGCCACGCACTGCACCAGCGTCGCGACCCCTATATAAGGAGCACGGGACAAGGGCTAATCACTTGAGCGCTGAGCGAATAGCTAGCAACATCTCTCCCTGGTAAGTGGAGTGGAGTACATCGCGAAACCTTAGGTCGAGGGCGGAATAGCCCGGTAATAACCAGTGGTTGAATAACCCTGGAAGCGTCGAATACTAGGGTTAGGCTGAGGGCGGAATAGCTCTCGGACCGCGTATATTGCGAGACGATAGGTCGAGGGCGGAATAGCCCGGTAAATAAGCCAGTGGTGAAATAACCCTGGTAGCGTCGAATACTAGGTGTTAGGCCGAGGGCGGAATAGCTCTCGGATCCGCGCATATACATCGCGAAACCGTAGGTCGAGGGCGGAATAGCCCGGTAATTAGCCAGTGGTTAAATAACTCTGGTGTCGTCGAATAGTAGGTGTTAGGCCAGGGCGAAATAGCTCGTGGACCCGCGACAATCGAATCGGTTAATTCTAAGTATAATTGGTTTTAATTCCAAAAGTAAAACACGGTATATCCATTAAGTAGAGGTTTTATTTTATTTTCGAAGTTAAGATTTTAGTTAATTACGACCAGTGTTTCACTCACGGAATTAACGCCTAATTATTAATTTGTTTAAATTAGGGCCTAACCCGGGCAGTGATGAATGTGTCATTTACTGAAAGCTGATGCTTTAACGACCATATCTGAGCTCATATTTTAAAACTTAATACTATTATTATTACTACTAACCCTGGACTAACTCAATTAAATTAGCTATCCGAGGCCGACAGTACAATTTTGTCCCAGGACGAAATTGCACCGTCACAATCTATACACCAATCTCCTTCTTCGCCTGGCACCTTTTTCAAGTACCGTATTGTTGAAACAATATTTGTTTAGTGAACTCAGAATAGCGCCTTTGCAGATGTCACTTACATTATTGTTTAAAGTTTCACTTGAATATATTATATATTGTGAACTATAATGGGCCATTCCTAAAAACCATAAAAAATGAAAACAGGTGTCGATCATTTGCTTTTACTAGATGGCAGTGTAAAGAAGTAAAATTCTCTTTAGTATATAGTATCAAAAACATCTGTGTTAGACTATATCCCATCACCAAGACGAACGCTGGGTCGAGATCATCTACCGCGACAATGGCAACGTCGTTATCATCTCTCATGATCACGGATACATGATGGTCATTTACCACCAACGCGATTTACGTGATACAATGTAAAAAGATAACAAACGGCAATTTGTGGCATATTGCATTGGTTGATATAACAATTTGTATTTGTACAATTACTAGCTTTGAAGTCCAGAGGTGAGGTTTTCAAAAGTAAATATTGATTGGTTTAAATAGCAGGATGAGAGAACTCACAATGTTTTTTCTACATTACTGTGAAATGACCTGTTTTCGATACATGTTTATCACCTGCAAAAATTCATCATTACATTGTTTACTAGGGAAAAGAATATTAACTATGCAAAAGTAATGTTTACTATCTTTTTTGGATTTTGCCGACATAAACAAACAAAGATTTGTTATTGTTTCGTCAACTATTTCAATTTCAAATAACCAAAACTGTACAACCAAAGGAAATATTAACTTTAAATTGAAGTCATCGACCTAAAAAATGCTATGAGTTTTTTATTGTTCCTAACTGTAATAAATATCCAATGTCTGTTTTAATTGAGAAAAATATTTTACACAACACTACATTGTTTTAACTTACTAACTAACTTCCCACGCAAGGATTTAGTCCAGAAAACAGCTGTTTGCTGCCAGCTTAATCAAATGGGGCTTCATTACGTACTACTGTACTGTAATGAGTTTTTACGGACACAAACCAGCTGATTATATTTGGCAATGAGTGGTTATAAACAAAAATATAACCTACAGGTTATGAGTAGTGATTGTTGACTATTTGTCTGTGGAAATGAGGGTTTGTACAGATGTTTTATTGTTAAGTTATCTTAGAGTAGTAGGCCGTAAAATATCGTACGTCACTCGTCCAAAATGTGTTTACCTGACTCTTTGGTAATCCCGCACTCGACTTCGTCTCGCACGGGAATGACCACACTCGTCCGGTATCCACCTAAATCCAGGACTAGTAACGTAATATACTATAGTATTTGTAGTGTAGTGAAAAGTATCATTCAAAACACGAGTGAAAGTGGGTCTATTCATATTCTTGACCATTAAAAGTGCTCGATAAATCACACTTTAAACATATGGTCTCAATATGTAATATCTCACTTCCTACTCTTGTTATGAAGTATACTACTGTATTACCTTGTGATGACATTCTTAATGTAAACAAGCAGAACGGCAAAATTCTTATTTCACCATATTTCAGACAGCTGATCCGAACAAATTAAATATCATATTTTGCCCACCTATGTCTTAGGTTTGGTTTATTTATTCTAGATTGTGTCACTGATTGTGGATTTAAGTAAGATTCCAAACCGTTTCTATATCAATCATGCTTTTTCCTTGATTTTTTAAAGTGTAGTGGGTCTTTTGAGACATTTTTAAGGCAACAGTGGGGAAACTACAAGGTTTACATGTATTAAAATATTTTGATATTTATATTAATTAACAAATTAAAAACTAACAATTAACAACAAAAAATAATTATGTTTGGATTAGGCTTTCAAATACATGGTACATTTATTAAAAATCCAAGAGAACAATTTTTTATATCATATTTTAACAGTATACAGAGTAGAATTCCTTTTTTGAACTGTGCAATTGAATGTCCTTATGTTGGAAATAGGTACTGTTATTTTACCTTAAAATAGTTTGCACTTAACATTGAATTTATTTTATTTCAATAAATGTTGTGTTTGTGTTTTACTACACTGCTTAACAAATTAGGGGATGCGGAATACTATACCCCGGAAAACCACCCCCCAGGTGAAACGTGGCATTACTAAATCTGCCAACTAACCAATATGGTAGCTGTGGAATACCGCAACTGGAATACTACCCCCCCTTGCAAAATGTGATGCTACTGTATGTAATTGTAATTTTAGTTCAAGTAATTCCGTTCGATAACAGATAAGGCATTTGGGGAATGTCAAACAGAATTTTGAAATGTTACAGCAAGTTTGGTTGGTTAGGTTAGGTTAGTTTAGGCATGACAACAAAACTTGAGCGTCCACGACTGGAAAACTGCCCCCTCGATCTCTTGACGTCAACATGACGTAGGAACCAGCTTGAGGGGTAGTTGTTCGGGGGGCAGTCTTCCAGTGACCCTCAAATTAAACAATTAAACCAATGAAAATATGCAATATAATACTGTAATTTTAATTTGCTTATTTAAGTAGATTTAAAACATTTTTATTATTATAATTATATTAATATTAATTCAGATAAATGATTAAAATCAAAAATTTCAATTTAACATATCAAATTACGTCAATGTTTTTGTAATTCATAAAGTGGAATAATGTAATAAATAAATAAATAAATAAAAATGCCTTTATTTATTAAGCGATTCTCAGTACAAATACTGCTTCTCAGAACAACTTTCGTCAAAAACAATATAAAACTAACAACAAATAAATAGAGCAATAACAAAACAGAAACAAGACAATATGAGTAACAATAATTAACCATCAGTGCACAATTCTTTGATCTTAACTCTAAATGATGATAAAATGTATGTAAAATGTATGTATTTATTTTGATTTATGAAGTAACTTATTTTTTTAGAAATCAACTATGCAAACATACCAAAATAAATATTGCTTCATTGTACATAGTACTTAGTTTTCATATATAGTAAATTTTGAGATTTTGCGATAATTAGTTCTAATTCTAACCATATAGAATAATTTTAAACATAAGATTAAGCTGTTGACAAATTGAAACAAAATTGGTATAATACGTCTAGTTACCTGTGATGCAAAATGTAGCACTAAAGTCGGTAAAACAGTGTGCAGGTGCTCCGGGCATCTTGCAACTCAGCAGCTTTGGACATAGTGCAACTGCTACCTTTTTTAAGAGTGTAAAATGCGCTGTTCATTACGACCAATCTCATGACGTCCAGAGCTTGTAGAAAGACTATGTTCATTGCAGTTACTGTACTTTTGGACATGGTGAGCTTTGGACGTTGTGCAACAGTGAAATATTTTATATTGGATGTTGTGAAACAGCTCAAAAACTATATTTTGGACGTTGTGACACTGACTTATATCATTGGTCGTGGCACTTGGACGTCGTGCTACGCTCCCGTTGAATTGAGTTAAGCAAAAAAAAATTAAATAACATTTAGTTGAAAGAGTAACTTTTTGAAGTTTCAAAATTAACTGACCTCTATATCGAACGCTATGCATGTTTCTGGAGCTATCCATCTCTGGTATATCAGTTACCACATTCTTCTGACCATCAAAAATCATGATCGACTTGTGAGCTTGCTCCATATAAGCTGCAGTTAGTTTCAACAAACTCTCTTTCAGCCTTATTAACTTTACTGCTTCATTCTCGTGAGTTCTTTCTGTAACTGTAAAGTACAAACATTTCTTGTATGAGAATATTTTCAAGACAAGACATGTTAGCAGGAGCAAACTCTGCTATTTTTTCAATGCAAGTTTCATGTTGTATGGAGATTTCTTCGTTACAACTAGTAGCCTAGACATATCTTAAATTTCAGGTAATTTCCTCTTCGCTAATTTAGTAAACCTTTGAAAAATCTTCGTAATTCAACCAAGGAAGGGCTTGTGATGATAAAACACAATCAACAGCTGAAGCAAATAAGGTTGATAGACCAGCTTTCTCATTATTTTAAGGTTTAGTGTTAGTTTCCATTAAAACCCAAGTTGAAACTATCTATAAAATAAAAAATCTAAATTGATTACTAATTTTCCTATCAATTACTTGCTAAAATTCAATAGCTTCTCTTGTCACCGGTAATGTTAAACGTTGTCTGCATCTAGCGATTTTATTTTATCTGACAGTAATCATAGAGTAGCAAATGAAGGAAATGAGAGCCAAAAATGTGGATAACACTCAGATAATGGCCTCCATGTCCATGCAACGTTGTAATATGTAATGAAACAGCTGCGACCAGCTGTATGAAGCCAAAAAAGTAGTTAAGCCTAATTTTCTTGAAAATTTAAGTTTGAAAGAGGAAAGAGGTTGTTTCACGTAAGGTTGTGATAAAAATCATCACTATCTCAATCAATGTTAATGTAGCGAGAAAAGTAGCTAAAATTCCGCTACAACTAATTAAAAATGTAGCTAGCTACAGCTAAAGCTACAAAATCTTAAAAGTAGCGTAGCTACAGCTAACGCTACAAAAAAAGTAGCGCGCCAATGTAGCGTCGCTACTTCCCAACACTCTCCATATATACAGGGTGTTTTTTTAAAAACTTGCATCTTTATTTATGTAAAAACCGCAATAGATAGAAATATGCAGTTTGCGGTAATCATCTATTGACGTAGGGGGCCCAATCGTTTTGAATTCAACGTTACATTCACATTCCCCCCCTTTCCCCCCCTGCCCCCAACTTAATTTTTTTAAATAGCAAGGTACCTCTTGTGACATATCAAATGAAAGAGCATAAAAAAAGAAAATGTTTGATGAAAAAAAATTAAAAATCGGTTCATAAATTTGCGAGATATTTCCACCCCCCTCCCCGGAACTTAATTTTTTTTTAATAGCAAAGTACCCCTTGTGACATATCAAATGAAAGAGCATGAAAAAAGAAAATGTTTGGTGAAATTTATTTTTCATTTGATATGTCACAAGGGCGGGAACCTTGCTATTAAAAAACATGTTATGGGTAGGAGAAAAGGGGGGGGATTATCTCACAGATTCATGAGCCGATTTAAAAATCTTTTTCACCAAAAGTTTTCTTTTTTCATGCTCTTTCATTTGATATGTCACAAGGGGTACCTTGCTATAAAAAAAAAATAAGTTCCGGGGAGGGGGGGGGGGTGAAAATATCTCGCAAATTTATGAACCGATTTTTAATTTTTTTTCATCAAACATTTTCTTTTTTTATGATCTTTCATTTAATATGTCACAAGGGGTACCTTGCTATTTAAAAAAATTAAGTTGGGGGCAGGGGGGAAAGGGGGGGAATGTGAATGTAACGTTGAATTCAAAACAATTGGGCCCCCTACGTCAATAGATGATTCCCGCAAACTGCATATTTCTATCTATTGCGGTTTTTACATAAATAAAGATGCAAGTTTTTAAAAAAACACCCTGTATTATGATAAGTGTTTATATGTCCAAGGAAACTATGTTGAAAAGTAGAGGAAAGACTTAGTTTTAAGATGTATGTAACAAAAATGTTGTTTCTATTTCTGTGTTTAATTTATAGAAAAACGGAGGTTAGTTTCCAAACTGACCTCGTATATAGTTCACAAAAGCCATACACTACGAGTTACAAAGCTATATTTTAAATAGCTCTATTTAAGAAGTAGTCTATATTTTAAGAATTCAAAACATCCTAATCCTTGATGTTTAAAGTAACAGTGACAGTGCAACCAAATCTGTTAAATTTAAGTCTAATACTCTGCCATATAACAAATCCAACTTTTGAAATGTAAATACAAAATAAGAATAGATCAAACTTACTCTCCAGCTGGGTTGCCTTTATTGATGATCGATTATCAACAATCTTTTCTTCTATTTGCCTCACTTCATTTGCATTGTCTTTTTTTGTGGCTTTAACTAAGTTTTTCTTTAGTTTGTTCTCTCTAGTTTCACATGCTCCAAGATGATCTCTTAACTTGTCCACGCCCACTTCACCTTCCAAGATCATTTCAAACGAGTGTTTAAACTTATTTAATTGTTCTAGAAAGCATAAAAAGTAAAAGTTAGTTACTTAAACAATTTCAAGCGTATTGATATGTTACAGCAACAAACATTGTGAAACAAAAATAGGTACAAATAATTGTTTGTAGGTGATGTATGATTTAAAAAATTGTTTCTAGCATTCTATTAACGAAAAATTGAAAAAGGTACAGTAGGAGGAACAAACAAAAAATGCATGACAAAGGAAAAACTGTACAAGTTTAAACTTAAGCTTAACTTAGATTTATTTGTAACAAAATTTAACCATGATGTGCATACTAGTGACGTGTCTGTACTTTAAGGCGATTCTCGATACTACTGGTTCATGGCAAATGTATTGGTACCGAGGTCCGAGAACCAACTTTAAGATTTTCACAGACTTACAAAAAGCCTGACAATGGGGTTTTTCATCCAGGCAGTGGGAAAAAAGCGGGAGTGACAATTGAGAATGGGGATTGAGGCAGAAAAAGAAGAGGTGGTAGATACATAAATCTGTGCCTGGGTGCCAGATTACTTTTCTGACATACTGTCATCATTTTCTGTGTGATTATGAGTTTTTAACTTGACACGGTGGTGTAAAATTAAAACCAAAGAATCACTGTTTTAGTGAATTAATAAAGTAAAGTTTTACTCCATAATGCAATAAGGTGCTATGGAGCTCAACTTCATATATGCAATGTCAATTTTTATGGATTAAAAATACTTGAAAGTAATTTATGAACGGAAGCCAAACCATAGGCCAACCATAGGTAGCGAATATTTAAAAACTTAATATCACAGTCCTAAATATAATTCACAAATCTTCTCCAGTCATCAAAATCCATGTACTATTCCTGTCTATGTCACAAACACAAGCCTAAAGATATAAATCTAGCATATTTGAGTGTCTTGTTTTAAAATACTACACCAAGTCATATTTTAAATGGATATGGAAAATACTCAATCATATACTTTACTTTTCTTTCTTTCTTTCTTTTAATACTTTCTTATTAAATGGCGACCATACAAACTAGGTATTTTAAGAAAAGTATGATTGGAGATTAATGTAGGATGAGTGGCGCGATCTTGTAGGCTAGTCTTGTTAGTGACTAAGGCCAACATTCCTTAGACACAGCTGTTAATGAATAGCCCATCCAGCTAATGGCAACTAAGGGACCTACAGTTTATAGTGGAATCGGAACCACAATTTTGCCTTGGTATATACGAATTGGTCTAATTATCAGGATAGTACTGTGGATAGTCCTAGTACTCACTCGTGCGGACGTTAATCTACACCAGGGAGTATCGCATATTGTAGTTATATAATAACTACAAACTAAATATGACTGAAAATGTATTTATGTTGCTACTTCACTTTCATCAAGATAGAAGACTCATATGATTTCCTAAGTATCTTCACAGAGATGTAAGAAACAGCTAGAGGATACATTCAATGGTATATCCCAATGGTGGCCTCCTTCAGTTTATCACCTTGTGTATATGTATCTCTAAATTGTATTAAAGTTTGACGAAGTTCTGATGTTCAGTTTATATTGTGCGAATTTTTAAACCCTAGATTGGTGTCTTCGGTATGTGAGTCCGATAACGTAATATTTTTAAGTTCCTGCTCCCCCCTCTAGGTTGCAGGACTTGTCTCCTGCTACCTTCCTACCTCAACTCAGTATACCACCAGACGCGAGGGTGTAATTTTAAGGTTACAGATTCGTTTACAATTTTGTATACCGGTAATTCGGTCCCCTACACCGAAGACACCTAGGGCATGATTGGTCCAACAGACCAAAGACACCTAAAATGAATAATAGTAGGTACTATATATAATGTAATACTACCTATGTACAATAATGTAATGTAATACTTTTACTTTTATAATGCAAAATTATATAATTGTATCCTTTTACACAGTTTATATCTTGTATTTCCATAGTTACCTAATATTCAAAAACTAGGCTATTTATAAAATACAAAAACAGTCTCACCGTCCGAAGACACCAAAGGTGTAGGCTAATCAAAATCGTCATTACTCTATGAGTAAAATTAGGCATTATTTGAAGTCTCAGTCACACTTAAAAAATAGACAGAATTCTGATGGTTTGTGTTTGTTTACATAAACTAGTCCATAAACTTTCATAATATATCAGTGAAGGCCTTATTAATTTAAAAACAGTAATTAAAAAAAAGGTTTACTTTATCAACTTTTGATAGATGTATTCGTTTTTTCAAAAATATTTTACCAACACTCAGAGGGGGTTTCCCATAAACATGTAAACAAACATATATGATATAGGAGTAATAATGTAACACAGTTTTATCTTTTATGATTATATGTAGTTAAATACATACAAAAAATTTCAAAAAATATCTAATATAACGGTCTCACAGACCAAAGACACTAAGAGACAATTCACGAGTACGGGGTTTCGTGTCCTGCGGTTATCGTTGATCTCGGCCAATTTTAACAGACAGCCAAAAAATGGGTTCATGACATATGGAGCGTTAGCCGAGATCAAGCTTAGCTGAGACCAAAGCCGTCGCTCAAGTGCAGGGATTTTACGGGGAACTTTCGTTATAAGGTTGGCAGCCACATGGGCTACCTGCCGGGCCTAAGTTGCCTAAGCTGCTCGCGGTTGACGAGTACCAAAACAATAGGATGACATGATTAATTATCATAATTATACATACAGGGTGTTTACTGCTATTGTATGAAAGGTTGTGAACTTGCACTTAAATTCATTTTATACTAAAGTTTAAAATTACTGGCTTAGTCATTGAATTATGAAATGAATAACATTTTTCACTGACATGTCATTGAATCGGGAAAATACAATCATGTTTTTAATAAAATTTATTAAAACAAATCTTTGTAATGTTTGCGAAATAAATTTAGATCACCAATTATGTTCAAATATTTACTTATCACGTTTGCAGTTTTTAACATTTCAAATATTTCATAAATGAAATGAAATATGTGAAATGAAATAAGTTTATTCATCCCAATATTATACAGAAAGATAAAGATAAATAAAAACAGAGAGCAAGATTAACTACAGTAGTACAACTATAATTGTCAGATGAATCTGCCGTACTTATGGGTTAGGCCCATCGATCTCTATTATTATTACAGCTGGATCGCGCGCTGTGTGCTGGGTTTTCGGTCCGACCGCTCGCCGCTCCCCCCACCACGCAAGGGTGTTACTGTCTCTCTCTTACTCATTACGTCTTATGGCGTTTCCGCGTTTGCGCTCACAAAATACGCTATATCTCTGTACATAGTGGCTTGATTGTCAATTTGTTTACACAGTTGTAATCTGCATGAAATTGCGGAGATTATGGTATATGATTTATATCAAAATAATTCTTTTTTAGAATATATGAATTCTTAAATTTACTAAATACGGTTTGTTATTGCCACTTTTTAAATTAATTATAAAGCTGTTATCATTGCTAATGATTAACTAAATTAATTTAGCATACACACTTATGTTTTTTTAAAGTTTAATCTTATGTTTTTTATGCATTTAACATGTAGGAGAGGACCCATGCTGATCCGCAGCTTTAAAATAAATATATATTGTCCAATAAAATCAAATTTATGATTTTTGATTGAGTAATACAGTATCTTGAGCTTAACTGATTCAAACGATCATTAAATCAAATTAAAGCCTATACGTTACTGATTATTTTGAGTCCAAACATATAAAAATCATGAACAATACTGGAGCTATTGATTTTTAATCATGGAAACGTAGCGTGTCACCGTCCCTAAATCATGTGTAATATTCAGGCTAGTTGTTTTTTGCTTTTGTATTTAGGTCAAGTTGTAACAGTTTCCTTAGTTCTTTTCGGCCTTTTAGGCTTACCTAACGGCGAATCACGTGATTTTAATGCAAATGTAAGAACAAAAAGACGCGTTTTAGTTACTATGATCCCCTATGTATTGGAATAGGAAGGGGGCACACGGGTATTGTCATCTAGGCATTAATCGCACTTCACCCGTTGTACCAATATTAAAACAAGAAATGTGTCTGGCTTAGTATTTTTTTAGTAAATTATTATTATTAAGCCTCTTAAAATACAGAGGATATCTTATTAACTAAATGCATACTACTTTGTACTTATAAACAAATAACTTTGAACCCTAGAAAAGTTAATTTAATGACAAAAGCATCAGGGATTAGAGAAGTTGTCATATTTTTTTCATAGTTTTAAAGTTTATAAAATTATACAATTAATTGTAAGTCGAGGAATATATTTACGGACATTTAAGAACATAAGAGAATTTGGTCTTCGGCAAAAACTGCACAAATTAATACGGTTCAAAAACACATAGGAAATTGTAAATTGTAAAATTGTAAATGTCTTTACAATTGTATTGTATTGAAATATAATTGTCATACACAAATGGTTTGTTTCGTAAATAACATGTTTTTCTCATTACCTATTCTTAACCTTTTGGGGCTCGTTTCATTTGGCACTCAAACTGATCAAATATATGACTTTGGTTAAGTTCGCTGCATGAAGCATAGTTTTGTACTAATATGAAAAATCTCATATTATTAAAAAAAAAATAGGATTTTCTTTTCCGAGTTCATTTGGGGCTCGTTTCATTTGGCACCCCAACTGAACAAATATATGACTTTGGTTAAGTTCGCTGCATGAAGCATAATTTTGTACTAATATGAAAAATCTCATATTATAAAAAAAATAGGATTTTCTTTTCCGAGTTCATTTAACCCTTTTACCCGACCGATTTCAATGATTGAGGTCTAAAATTAAAAAGTATGCACGTACAGATTTGCCATAAAGTATTTCTTCTTTTTTTTACTAAAAAGCATTATTTCATTCATTTTTTAATTCTCTTATCAATTTAAGATGTATTTCACAATCTATAATTTTATAATCCTATATTTTGGCCTAAGAACCTTTAGTGAAATACCGGCTTTCACATAAGCTTTTAGTTATTCAAATCGGACGAGTTTCAAGCAAACGCAAGGTGAAGAACCAACATAAAAACTATTTTCATGAGGTTTTTCTGTCCCGGTCTCGAGAAAAGTCAAGGGTCTTCAAGAGGTATCGCTGCCGACACTACTCTAATTTAATAGAGAGTAGGCCCTAATGAGATTGGAAAGGTAAAATAATAATAATCATTTTGATGCTGAATACTTAAGGCTTATTTGAACTATTAGATGCGAATGTGTGAGTAGGCCTATATAGTAATTATGAGCAAGAGCCATGATGTCGACAGTACGATGGGTGAAGTGCGATTAATACCTAGATGACAATGCCCGTGTGCCCCTTCCCTTTTCCAATGCGGGATCATAGGAACTTCAACGCGTCTCTTTGTTCTTACATTTGCATTGAAATCACGTGATTCGCCGTTAGATAAGCCCAAAAGGCCGAAAAGAACTAAGGAAACTGTTACAACCATCGATGTCAACTTGACCTAAATACAAAAGGAAAAAAAATATAAATATTACGGTACTCTTGATTTAGGGTGAAGATGTAGACACGCTACATTTCTATGATTAAAAATCAATAGCTCCAGTATTGTTCATGATTTTTATATGTTCTGGACTCAAAATAATCAGTAACGTATAGGCTTTAATTTGATTTAATGATCGTTTGAATCAGTTAAGCTCAAGTACTGAAGTACTCATTCAAAAATCATAAATTTGATTTTCTTGGATAATATATTTATTTTAAAGCTGCGGATCAGCATGAGTCCTCTCCTACATGTTAAATGCATAAAAAACACAAGATTAAACATTAAAAACATAAGTGTGTATGCTAAATTAAGTTAATTAATCATTAACAATGATAACAGCTTCATAATTAATTTAAAAAGTGGCATCAACAAACCGTATTTAGTAGATTAAAGTATAAATATTAAATATAATCTAAAAAAGAATTATTTTGATATAAAAAATATACCATAATCTCCGCAATTTCATACAGATTACAACTATGTAAACAAATTGACAATCGAGCCACTATGAACAGAGATATAGCTTATTTTGTGAGCGCAAACGCGGAAACGCCATAAGACGTAATGAGTAAGAGAGAGACAGTAACACCCTTGCGTGGTGGGGGGAGCGGCGGACCGATACGTGTGTATCTCTGAGCAGTGCAGCGCGCGATCCAGCTGTAGTAATAATAGAGATCGATGGTTAGACCTACATGGGCAGGTGCCCATGGGGGTTATGGGGGTGCGGTAGCCTGGTTGTTATCACTCTGCGAAATTTTAAGGGCAAAAACTGAATATGGGAGATTTTTTTTTCTTAATTATTTAAAAGAAAACTGAAATGCAGTTGAGAATGTCGGCGACGACAATTAAAGCCAGTTCAATAAAAAAAAACATTTGGAGGGTGAGGGGGTCTAAGGGTCAAGGATTTTTAGTCAGAGTCAAGTATGGTTTGATCTAAACAAAGTCTCAGCCTCTTCTTTGGCAATGGAGTGCAGTAAAACAAGAATATGACTCTTGAATTTCTGTAATAGGGTTAAACTAAAAACGTGTTGAATATCATATTTTTTAATTAAATTTCGACAGAGGATCTGAGCAACATAAAAACAGTTGGTAGTTAGAACTGATTCATGTAGCTGAGGAACAGATATTCTAACATTGTGGGAGTATCTTGTGAAGTGCTGATATCTGACTGCTGTAAGAATCGTGTATGAGTTTTTGAATGTGTGATTAAGAAGGAACTGGATGAAAAGATGTCTGACCGGTAGTATTCCCGTCTCACAGAATAGAGCATCAGTGGAGTACCTTTTATTTTTTTCTAAAAGCAACTTTCAAAATTGATTTTTGAATTAGATTCAAGGGTTCCAAGGTGGTGTGATAACATGCTCCCCACCTAGTGATGTAAAATACCTGGGTATTTAAAACTAGGGGTAAATACCCTGGGTTATTTACCCGGGTAAATACCCATAATCCAGAAATACCCGGGTATTTTGGGTATTTATGAAATCGATTGAAATTAATTCATATTTACCCCTAAATATGTTATTGTTATCATTACATGATAAATTAGGATAGTCTATAACACCTTTTACAGTAACTTGAAGCTTTGCTAGTACCTTTTATTGAATGATTTAGCACTTTTTTGTTATGAAATCAAGACAACACCTATCAGAGAAATAGTGAACCTAAACCTACTTCTACTGCTATTCAATTATGATTGTTAAAATTTGTACTGTGTAAATGGCTTGGAAGGCTAGACAGACCCAAAGTCTGATTGACACAGGCAGAATGGCAGAATACTGAAAGTACAGTAGACTCTCTAACAAGATAGTAACAAAATAGTAGTAGATTTTCTTTAAAAAACAATGTAATTCTTGATAAAATTCAAAATTTAGTAGAACCTCATAGATTTTTGGGTGTACTGGTTGATACTCATATAATTGGAAGATTCGCATAGATAAGATGAAAGGCAAACTAAGATCTATTTCTTTTGCTTTCTTCCACCTGATAAACTGTGTACCCCAGGATACATGTATCACAGTTTACTATGGATACGTTGAATCCATCTTGAGGTATGGAATCATACTGTGGGGAGTGTCAACAGAAGTCAAATCCCTACTAATTTTACAGAAAAAAAATTATTAGAATCTTAACCAAATCAAGAAGGAGAAAATCATGTAAAAACCTGTTTAAAAATCTTAGAATTCACACCATTTTTGGATTATACATAAATGAAATTCTAAATTGGATACATAACACTAAGGAAAATTTGTCAGATGTAGTCAAATTTACACATAATTATAATACAAGGAATAAATATAATTTCAGATTACCACATCACAAATTGACGACTTTTAGGAACAGCCCTCAATATATGGGACTTAGATTGTACAATGAATTACCCCTGTATCTAAAAAATTTAAATGCTACTCAATTCAAAGATAAAATAATTGAGAAAGCCTACTATTCACTTGACAAATTTTTGGAGAACCCTATAATGTAGATAAAAATTCTCTGATATCCTACATGAGTTTATTTTAATTATTTTAACTATTAATTTTACTATAAAATACATCACTATGACGAAGCACCTGTTCTTATGTATGAAATGTACTTTAAGAACGTTTTGTGTAAATAAAATGTCTTATGTCTTACGTCTTGTGACTCCCTCTCATCCGTACTCCTCGGGACCGAGGCTAGTCCGGATAACGGGTTTTCCGGTTAAACCGATGTCCCCAAAAATTTGTATCACAAGTTTATGAAATTAGTTTTTTTTATACCATTGATACCAACAAAAGATCTAGAACAAAAATATTATTAAATCCTGCCATCCTACAGATTGAATTTTAATTATTTTCTTAAGTTGTTTACACATAGGCCACTAGTCAGGACCAGTGCAACCATGCAACCAGGATATTTATGCTTTATGCTCAGACCTGGGTATTTATGGTGATTATACCGAGAAGTAAAATGCTAGTAGTGTCCATATGAAATTTTGTTTAACACATTTTATTATCATTTTACTATCCTTACAGGGTAATAATTGCAAAAAAACATCTCGATCTTCTCTTAACTTTTAATACAGGGTAATAATTGCAAAAAACACCTCAATCTTCTTTTCTTTTTTTTAACGCCAGTGGCATTTCACGTGAGAGTTACGAGATAAATGTTTTGTGGGTATGCCGGGGATTGAACCCGTCCCTCCCGCACCGAAGTCCGAGACGCTAACCGCTAGGCTAGCAACACAACCACTTCTCTAATTTTAATACAAATGATAAATACCCAGTTTTTGGGTATTTACCCCAGGCCCGGGTAAATACCCAATTTATATTTACCTACCCACTGGGTATTTACCCGGCCCACATCACTATCCCCAGCAAATAATTCCAAATGAAATCAAGGATTGCACATAAGCAAAATAAGCTCGCTTTACGTCATCCTCGTCTAAATTTTCACTAAATTGGTTAAAAGCATGGATATATTTACGAATCTTTTTCTTCAAGAAATCTACATGCTCTGTACCATTTCATTCGGTAGTCAAAATAAACACCGAAATATTTATAATAATCTACCCTTTCAATGTACTCACAATTACATGATAAACTGTTATGGTTGCCGCAGCAATGAACCTTCAAATTGTCTAGACTATAATCAGTGCTGATACTGAGTGATATCGGAAGGAATTTAGTCTTGGTTACATTAAGTGAGAGCACATTTTGATCTAACCATTTCTTTAGAATTTAGAGGTCACCAAGAGCTTTAGACCAGACATCCTCCCATGAACAACCCTTAATCAAAACTAAAGTGTCGTCGGCAAATAAAAACAGTTCACCATTTAGGTTGAGTTTAGAAATGTTGTTTATATGGATTAGAAAAAGTATAGGTCCCAGAGTTCTTCCTTGAATAACCCCATACTCAATTGAATTTGCATCACAATTCACACCACTGATGGAAACCACTTGATGTCTGTCAGATGAATAGTTTTTGAACCACGTGAGAGCAGTGCCTCTGACACCGATCTGTTCCAATTTTGTTAGCAATAAATTTATGTCAATTGAGTCAAATGTTTTTTTTAGATCTACAAACATTAAGATAGATCGATTGTTATTAATCATTGAATTATTTATAGATTTACAAACTTGAAAAAGTGCATCAGAGATGTTTTAATCTTTTCTGAACCCAAATTGTGAATTAGATAGTATATTGTTACTTTGAAGGTACTCCAGTAGATATTCCTTAACAATACGCTCCAAAACCTTGGAAAATAAGCTTAACAATGAGATTAGCCTCAAATTGTTTTTATCTTTTGGATCACCTGATTTGAATAAAGGAATAACTTTTACTGTTTTAAATTGAGCCGGGAATATACCAGTCAGTAGAGATAAATTGATAAGGTGTAGCAGCGGAATGTAAATTATGAGTGCGTTTTGTTTGAGTAAATCAGCCGAGACCTCGTCCAGACCGGGAGCTAAGCCACCACGCAGCCCAGAGATATGTCGTAGTACATCTTGTGCAGAAACAGTTTTCAATGTGAAAGTAGAGTCCAGTCTGTAGTCAGAGTCAACAACCACAGGGGTCCCGCCCGCATCTATCTGATTTGATCAATTTTCTCCAACAGAAGCAAAGAAGTTGTTAAAATCATCTGCATTCACATGTTTTGTGGCTTGCGTATGATCAGACTTGTTAGGAATGAACTTTTCAATTGGAAATGAGTTTTTATTAGGTACATGATCTGCCAGCAAGATTATTGATCAGTCCCCAAAATAATTTGGAATTTTGACTGTAGGCCTACTGGTTGAGTCTTTCCCTGTAAAAATCTCTTTTGGCTCTTTTTAATGGACTGCTTAGGTTTTGTCTGTAATTCCGGTAATAAGTTTGTAGATTATCATTAAATGGTTGACGGCGTGCAGCTTAACTTAATTTGTCTCTAGTACGTATTGATTTGACCAAACTGTCTGTAATCCACGGTTTAATTCTCTTACGTCTAGATGATCTTGTAGTTATTGGGGTTTTTTTTATCGCAAATTCAAGGTTTTTGTAAAAGAGTTCGGAGCACAGATTGACATGTAGACAGTTTAGGACAGGTCCCCAGTCGGTCTGAGAGAGATTTTGAGTGAGTAGGGTGTGATCAAGGTAAGTTTGAGAAGGTCCGGTTGCAGTGTGAATGTTAAATGTATGTGTGTGAGTGTATGCAGTGTCATGTATAGTGAGGGCGGTGGCATAGTGGTCGGTGAGGCTAGTGTGCAGTACAGCAGCGCACACAGCAGTCATGTCACAGTACCGTACAAATATGTGATCAATGCAGGAGGCAGTGTCCTGTGTAACTCTAGTCGGTCTGTCCACACACTGTACAAGGCCGGAGCCAAGTAAACTGTTTAAGTAGAGGTCAATTAGTATATCCTTACTCAAAAGATTTAAATTTAAATTCATGTCACCCATAAAAATGCACATTTTGTTTTTATCTATGTTCTGATAATAAGTCTCAAGTTCACTAGTGAATTGTACTGGATTGCTGTCTAATGTTCTGTAAAGTGCAAGTAAATTGAAGTTCTTGTTGCAGTACACAAAGTCTCCAGTAATAATCCATGAACGTCCCCCAGAGTGATTTGTCGTGCAGTCGCTGATAGAGGTTTGTTAGTAAACACAATGATACCATCATTGCGGTTACGTTGAGTGGTAGCCGAGTGAGTGTCAAACCTGTCGATGTACGCCCCCACCTCTCCCCTGCCAAGCCAGCACTCAGAAAAAATTATAACGTCTAGACTGGTATTAAAGGAATCTAAGTAAACTAAAAACTCATCAAAATTTTTGGAAAAGCTACGAATGTTATTGTGAAATATTTTCAGGCTCTTTAAATGAGAATTAACAAAGTTAATGTATTGATCTGTGGAATGTAGCTCAAGACAATGGAAGTCGCCGTCGCCGTCATCATCACAGTTATTAAAAAATTGCATTGGCCTAGCCCCAGTCACCTGCTCAGTCAACCGTTGAGACAACTATGACAAGATTACTGTTCTTTTCAAAGATTTATGATTATCTCTTATGTATCAGTAATTTGTATAAAAAACTAAATTTGGGGGAACAACTGTCTATTATAGGATTTGGGATGCCCTCATATGTAAAATATAATAATATAAAACGTAAATGTGTTTGTTTGAAAGTGATTGTAATATAGGTGACGTATATATATATTTTTTTATATTGAGAAACAAATAAATATTGAACATTAGTAATAGGCTAATAGGCCCAGTTTATTTAAAGGTCAAAGAAATGTTTAAAAATAAACTTGTACTGTATAATGGTAATGTTTTTGCATTATTGAGACTTGTGGTTTTAATAACGAAGGAATACCGCAGCATTACAACACATTAAAGCATTATTGATTTACGAAAATGCCCTTTCAACTGGTGCCGATATGCATGCTAAACAGAAAATATCCAAAATCAGACCAAGATTTTGAACCAGAGAACTTATTTTATCTAAGAAGCGTTTAAGAACTAGCACCCAAAATGACTGACTGTAGGCTATTTTACCTGCCCAGTAAGCAACAGTTAACCTACCTAAGTACACTACCCAACTAACGTTACCCGTTGCCGTCCCGTCCAGGGCCGATTTACCGAATAGGCACGGTAGGCACGTGCCTAGGGCGCGAGGCAATTGGTTTTTTTGGGGGGCGCCAAAAGTTTGGCAAATAAAAAAAATGGTGGTTGTTTGCATGCGATTGCGGTAAACTTCTGATAATCCCTCGCGGCCGTGTAGACATCGTAATCGTCTCCCGCGTTTGCGGCGAGATTCTTACTATTTTCAGCGGTCAGGTCGTTTAGACATAATTATCGTCTTCCATGATCGAAGCAATATATGAGCATATCCCGCGGTCGTGAGGAGATTATCATCGTCTACCGCGAATAGGGCAAAATTCTGATCTTTTCCCGCGGTCGTAAGGACATTATCTTCGTCTTGCTCGATCGCGGTCAAATACTGACCACCCCTCGCGGCCGTGAAGACATCATTATATCGTCCCCCGTAGTCGTGTGAACATATTAATCGCCTCCCATGATTGTGACAAAATGGTAATCATCTCCCTCGGTCTTGTGGAGATCATCATCCTCTTCCGCAAATTAGGCAAAGTACTGAACTTTTCCCGCGATCGTGTTTCGTGTCGTGTGGCCATTATCATCGTCTTCCGTGATCGCGGCAATATTCTGATCATCCCTCGCGGCCGAGTATAAATCATGATTGTATCTCCCGCGGTCCTGTAGACATCGCAATCGTCTCCTGCGATTGTGGAAAAATTTTAATCATCCACTGTGGACATATGGAGATCATCGTCTTTCGTGAATGAGGCAAAATTCTGATTTTTTCCTGCGGTCATGTGGACATTATCATTGTCTTGTGCGATCGTGGCATAATTCCGATCATCCACAGCCACCTCTAATACATGTATTAGAGGTGGCTGTGGATCGTCCCTCGCGGCCGAGTAAATCATTATTGTATCTCCCGCGGTCCTGTAGACATCGTAACCGTCACCCACGGTCGTGTATACATGGTAATCGTCTCCCGCGATTGCAACAAAATGTTAATCATGTTCCGCAGTTGTGTGGAGATCATCATCGTCTTCCGCGATCGCGGTAAAATTCTTGCTGTTTCGCGCGGTCGTGTGGACATTATCATCGTCTTCCGTGATCGTGGCAATATTCTGAATATCTCGCGGCCGAGTGTAGACATAACTTATTATCGTCTCCCGCGGTCACGGAAACTGTTGTCATGCGCGATCTCGGTAATTTGAACACTCCAGGTAGAAATACAAAATTTACACATAATTCCCGGTTCATAAAATTCCCGCATGATTCCCGGATTTCCCGGTCGGTGGACACCCTTATATATATATTGCAAAGGGGCGCTACTATTAGTTGTGCCTAGGGCGCTAACAGGGTCAAAAACGGGCCTGGTCCCGTCACTGCTACCGTCTGAAGAATTGTTCTCAGTGTTCTCATTTTTTTTCTACGCCAGTGGCAGTCACAAGGGGTCAACGTGAGGACAAAGTTTATGTGCAACGTTTTTGCGGCTGTGCCGGGAATTAAATCCGTCCCTTCCGCATCTAAGTCTGAGACACTAACATTTTGTTGTTTTTCGTGGCTAGCAACACACCAAATGGGTTATTCTTAAATGTGATATTATTAGGTGCTCTAAATATGTATTCTATTTAATATTGAAAGTTTTAAAATTTGCAATGGTTATCATTGAATTACATTACCGTGTACTGTAATTGTGAATTCCTAACACTGAACTCAGATTTAAATTAATATTCAACTACCTTTCAAGCTTTGACTATTGATACAACTTCTTCTTTACCCAATACGGTACCTAAATTCAAGTTTTCAATCATCAATGTTAAAATGAATGATAACATTAAATGCCGAAAAATTCAATAAAGAAGAAGATTGCGGCCGAACGTCGAACGCCAGCATCGGACGCTGTCGTTGCCGTATGTTGCTAAAAGCGTCCGTCGTCTGCCAATCTTCCCTACTTTTCATTACGTAAGTACAAAAAATAGTCAGACTCGAACGATCCCAAGTTTTAGGTTAGAGTTTGTAATTAGACCTTTCGTTCGCCACAAGTGTAAAGACTACAATGAATTTGGTATAACGATTTGCAATAAACATTTTTAAGTTCCCCTGGTAAGTATAACTTAATAGTTTTTTATCTATACAAAAAAATATTTTGGGGACCGCCCTTGTTACTCCGTGTTTTTCTAACCATACTAGGGCCTAATTACTTTTCTGTAGAGCTCTAAACTCGAATGTTTAAACTTTTTCCCCGAGTAAATTAGTTGTCAGTAAACTAGGTTCACCAACAAACTTGTGTTGCGACATGGGGAGATCTTAGATTTGAACTAAATACTCCCTCCGTCAAACACAAGTTTTGTTGGAGGCCTTAATTTACGAAAAACCCTTGTACAAACCAAATAACTTAGTTTTAAAAATAGCTTACCCTCCGAGTGTCATGCGTCGCTGCAGCGACTCATGAACACTGTTTACGGCGAAGGCTCTATGACTGACAAAATCGGATTGAACTGGATCGAGTTTGGTATCGTTCTTTTCATTATATTCTAAGCTTTCTCCAGAGGTCTGTCTCTAAGCGCTTTATGTTCTCCGAGCCGATCGTAATTGTAGCAGACAGCTGACGTGCGTATTTGTAAACTGGTTAGTTAACCTCGGACCGATGACTGATGTGTTTTATTATGTTTATCATTGTTTTAGTGTTAAAAATCAAAAGTAGTGATACACGTGGTGCATTATAAGAAGATTTAAGTGATTTTGAAGGGCTGGTTGATGATCCTGAAGAAGTAGGTAGTGATATTGATGTAAATTATCAGCCAGATTCCTAGCTATGGTTAGGCTATGCATTCTTAGCTAAACGCTATGTACTGAAATCTGTTTTTTGCCCATAACTTATTTATTTGCAAATCTACTTCCTTATATTATTATATATTTGTAATCCTCATAAAATCTAGAACAAAGTGGCTATTTTCAAATATTTATAGGCCTATAATTTATACAATTTCATTGAGCGCGAACTTATTTTTTTTTTCAATTTTTCCAAAATAATTTTTATTTTTACCTAAAAAAATTTTTTTGAAACAAATATTCCTTAGGTTTTATGTATGATATTGAAGCCCACGATTTTCCAAACAAAACGGTATATAACTTAGAACAGTAGAATTAACATTGTTTTAAGCTTTTCAGATCCGTTTTAATAAAACCTTGCAAATGCGCCAAAAATAGGCTGACATTAAGGCCTAAACTATGGACACTCGGAGGGTTACCATAGGTAGGCCTACTAATTCTTAAAACGTAAAGAACAACTGAAATTCTTGCTTACCCACAAAATCACACTGTATTTCAGTCCATAGTTGATTTAGTTCAAAAAGATATGAAAAAGATTCTCTGATCGCCTCATTCCTTTCTCTACTTGCCCATTTAAATAAATCTTTCCAAACAGTTTCTTGAGCATCAGTAAAGTGCTTTGCAGCTGATCGGAATTCTTTTAAATCTGACACAATCAAGTTTAATTCACTGTGGCCACAACTTAATGATTTCAGACGTACACTGCTCCTGAGGAAACAAAAAATTAGTACAAGGAAGAGTAACTTATAGGCTACGGTAACAATAACTTAAGTAACTTAATTTTTTAATTTATTGCATTGAAAAAATAATTACATAGGCCTATGCCTATTCACATTCAGCGTTAAACTCAGCACAATTTTAAATAGGCCTAAGTAAGTTAACTTACCTTAAGCTAAAATTGGAATTTGATAGGCTAATTTACCCTACCTATACAATGTAGGCTTCTCGTTTAAGGCAATAACCAAAGTTATGAATGCTTTGCAATCGGATTGTGGTGTGACTAAGTGATGGATTGCCTAAGTTAACTTAACTTAGGTTAAAGGTTATTTTTCTAAGCAATTAACTTAACTAGGTCTATTGAAAAAAATTAAATAAAGTTAGGCCTACGAGAATTTTTAACCATTTTTTGATTATTTTAAATCATAACTTACCTTCTCAATGCTTTAGATGCTTTGTTCATCTTAATTCAACAAGTAGGCTAGGCCTATGAAAAAGGAACTTTTATGACTGAAAACGAAAACCTTTTTCATGTACCCTTCGCCAATAGGTTAGGTGCGCTCTGTGCTGTTAAAGTGTGTTTGTTTGTGTTAGTGCTAGGGTGGAGGTGAAAGGTGAAGTACAGTGCGAACTGCGATTGCCAAGGGAACAGTCAGTTGAAGTTTGAAGTTGAACACTGAACAGTAACAGTTCAAAGTTCAACTAGCCAGAGCCAGACTAGCTGCTACTGCTATAGTATAGCAGCACTATAGTATAGTATAGTAGTTAGTTATAGTACTAACTAGTCAGCAGTGAGCAGACAGCAGCAGAGTCAGTCCCCAGTCGCCTGCCATCGCCACTAGGTGCGCTTTCGCTTTGACGTTCGCAACAGTTCGTCTAATTGCCACTAGGTGTCGGGAGTTGAATTTCCAGTTAAAACCATACCGTCGTTTAATTTATATATCTATATTATTAATTCTATAAGGGGCAATAAAAAACTGAACATTTCCCAAACAAATAAACCCAACATAGATTTAAAAAAATCACGTTTTTTTCAATTTAAACCAGTGTTAGTATGCTGGAAACGCGTTTTTACTTGCAGACACTCGCGGCGAACTTAGAGTAGCTGATACATGACCTTACCAATTTGCTTCAACCCTGATCGAATTTCTTTGGTGATGTGGAAACACTAAAAAACCAATTTTTAAAAAGCCGAAAGTCGTGTCTCTTACCTGAGACCGATGATTGGCTTATAATTATCAATAGTCTCAACCCTCTAGTAGAGATTTCACCTCGTTGTTGAGGCGTTTATACACTAAAGGGGGCAAAAGTTACCCTCATTAATGTAAATGGTTGTGTTAAATGCTATATAACCTTGTTAAAATAATATAAATCTTCAAAAAGGTTGTTATTATACTTAATAAGGTTTAAATATCAATCAATATGTAAAAATACCCCCGCCGCAGCAAACCTGCAGACTAAGCGAATTTCAACTTGTCTGATTACATATTTACTAAAATATTTCCATAAATAAGACATATTTTCTCCCAATTTAAATAACATTATATTTAACGAGTGCTTAGGTTTGCTGTTACGGGAAAGGTAAACAATGTTTTTTGACAAAATGTCAATAGTATAGGATGAAATAAATAGATTTGCCAAATTTGATCAACATATGCCTACAACAAAATGACAATCGCTAGCATGTAAACAAGTAAATTACAACTCTTTTCATTTTCTCCATAAGTAACATGAAAATTTTAAATATGCACTTTTTTTAATTTTCTCCGTAACCATTAAGCATACAACAATGTTTCAATATACTAAATTATTTCTTTACTAAGCTGTACAAAATAGTTGGGAATGGAATTCCAAAATGTTATGTTTTTTGGGTCAAAAATGGAAAATTCCATTTTTACCCCATAAAACCCCCCATAAATCCTCGTTCCCATGGCCCGATCATGCTGGTTCGGGAACTCATTCGAATAAATGTAGGTTTACACGTTTATACAAAATTTCATCAAAATCGGATGATTTTTGTTCGAGTTATCATGCTAACGGACACATATATTACATATTTTCTAAAATATTTCCATAAATAAGACATATTTATTCCAAATTTCAATAACATTATATTTAACGAGTGCTTAGGTTTGCTGCTACAGGAAATACTTGAACGGGTGGTGTTTTTGGCCTCTGGGGACCTCAAAACGAAAAAGTAAATCGGTCCCGGGTCCAGGTCTTACCATGAGACCTACGGTAATAGCTTATTCCCTATATGGGAAATTCGCTAAAAACAGGACATTTAAGATTCCCATGTTATCATTATAGAGAAAAAGAAAACTGTTGTATTATGATAGCTTATGGATGTACAGTATGTTGATCGAACTTGACAACTTTACTTATTTCATACTACACAACTACAATTTGGTCAAAATCCCACTTTTTACCTTTCCCGTAGAAGCTAACCTTGGTACTTATCTATGTTATGTAATTTAAATGGGGAATAAATATGTCTTGTTAATGGAAATGTTTTAGTGGGAATCTAACCAGTGTCATTATTTTTTTTAAATTTTAATCCTAAATAATAATTAATTACAGCTACATTTTGCAACAGTTCGTCTAATTGCCGCTAGGTGCGCTTGGTGTCCATCTCCGCAATAGTTCGTATATTCGCCGCTAGGTGTCTCTCGAGCTGAACTTTCAGTTTTAGCCCATCGTAGTTTATTTATTTAACTATATTATTAATTCTATACGTTTAAATTAAAAACTGAACATTTCATAAACAAAAAACCCGGCATAGATTCAAAACAAAGTACGATTTATCAATTTAAATCTGTGTTAGTATACTGAAAAGTCGTTTTTCCTTGCAGACACTCGCAGTGATTTTAGAGTAGTTGTTATTTGACTTCCCCGATATTATATTTCACTGATATCCCGTTCTTCGTTGACATATGCAGAATATTTAAAAATCCTTGAGTCGTACACTTCGTAAGTAGGTGTACAATGACGAGTGGCTTATAAACATGATCATTAATGTGAATACAGTAATAGTACTGCGCATCCGCACCTCACTACTTGTAGTGTTTCCATTCGCGGCTATTTATCCGAAACACCGAAACCCGGTCTTCCTTCCACACCATAAGCTGAATTAAAGATCTGACCTATAATTTTCTATTGTTTTTTAGATAAAACTATCTCCAATTTATTGAATGATTGCAGTATTGTATCAAGGTTTAAAGAATTATTTTAACTTGATACGTAAAAAAGATTACTCGACAGAATAAAGGAAGGATTGAGATTTTTACAAAATCCGTGTTGCATAAAACGGGATTTTCTCGACGTGAAAAGTGGGATTTTTGTTTTGGTCGTGTGGAATGGATACACTGCTGGTAGTAAGTGATCAACAGAACTCCAACTGAAACATTTTTCGTATGTGTCGTTCGTTTGTATAGGTCCATTTTGTAAATGTGAAATTGTCAGTATTGCCAAAATAGGACTCTGAAATTGGATCACTCATTATATTGTAGAACTTAATTAGGTTATTGAAACACTTCCCATGACGATAGGTAGTTTTAAACAATGTAAAAAAGAGACAAAAATGATACCTCGGCATCAAATCCGAAAACCTGCAAACCGAAAACACACAAGATGAAACAACAAAAATAAACAACAAGATGAGTTTATTGTTTCGTTTGAAGTCTGTTTGATCAGTGTATCATGTTGGTGACATTTGAGTTCACTGATGTCAACTGACATTTTAAAAAAGTTGCACACAAAAACAGACGACAACGAAACAATCACTTACATAGACCAGAAATTGCTACTGAGGCTGTTTTAGGATTGTGATCAAAACTCAAACAGGTTGTATAGTTTTAATATTTTATGTGGTATATTTTATGTGTGAGTTGACTAAAAAGTTTAAATAATATACTAGTCATGCAACATGTTAAAACACCTACTTTCCATCTTAAAAACAGTGGTGCGATCGAAATCCAACTGGGTTGTACTGTTTTAAATATATTTATAGGTCTAGTAAAAATATATTAATTCGGCATGTATTGTTGGAAGAATAAATAAATATGCACTTCTAATTACAATATTTGGCAATATATCTCGGAGATACGTATATTTTGAAAACCATACAACCCTTATGAATTTCAATTGTACCACTGTTTTTAAAATGGAAAATATGTTTAATTTGTAATGTCGCATGACTAGCTTCTCATAGGGAATTCTGAAGTTGACACCTACTTTTTAGACCCAAGGTAACCCCCAAATTTGAAATTATTACAAAAGTAAGCGTATGTAATTACGCAACCAATCCCATAATTAAAAATCACTCCATAAAAAAATTGTGGAAAACATAAGGGGTAAGTACTTTATATCATAACCTAACCAAACCAACCAAACTTGCTGATAATAAAAAAAATCGAATAATGGTTAATAATCGAAAATAGTTTTGGTCATAAAGTTATAAATTAAAACAAAAGATGTACAGTTAAGAAGTAATCGCATTCTAAGCGAAATCTTTGACAAAAAGTTAACACCTCCGGTGGGATTCAGAATTCTCGATTCCCCACCCCTCTACTGGTGACCACTACCATAGATTAAACATACTCCCTAAGGGAGTATGTTTAATCTATGCCACTACCCTCAGGCCATAACTCAGGGGATTAACCCAATCAAAGATCTGGGACGCTGTCCGTCTCCCGTTCGAGGTAAGCGGCGTGGACCACGTCACGTGGTCGGTGCCAGTGTACCTCAGCGTCCACGTACACTGTCATTAAAAACGTGACACTAGCGCTAAACGACGTGGCTATAACGTGGTAGGGAAGGGAACGTCTCGTGAGAGTTATAAGCCAATCATCGGCCTCAGGTAAGAGGCACAACTCTCGGCTTTGTAAAGAATAAATGAATGTTAAATACGTAACACCAGATAGTGCAGACATAATGCACTCAACTTCCAAGTCATATTACAGCAGTCACCGAACCGATGCGAGAACCAACAGTTACTAACCGTCATTTAACGTTCATATAATCAGATTACTCAAGTGTTGCAAGTTAAATATAAAGTTTAAATGCAGATAAACAACAATTTTACTTAAAAATTGATTTTAAATTCGTTATTACAGTGTAGTATAAACGTTTTGATCAATCGAGCCCGTTCCCCGTTTGTGCCCTGTATGTGGAAAGTGTTAGTTCTGTGGGCGCCCGCTAGAGCGCTACACGGGACTGTCGCCAGGCGGTCACCCATCCAAACACTGACCACGCCCGACGTTGCTTGACATTTTGTAATTAAATGCGGTACGTTAAATTGTATATTCGTCATTTCAATGTAGTATAAACGTTTTGATCAGTTTTAATAAACCCTACTGCAGATGTATTTAAACGGATATCATGAATTTATGGTTAAATATAGGCATATATTGTATTGATGTGTTGTGATTACAAATAACGCAATTTCTATTTAAAATCAAGTTTTTGCATTTTGTTTTAATTTTAGAGAAATGTTCTTATTATTTTCTTCCTTAATTCATCATCTGAGTGGTTTTGTCTCGTAAAATATGTCCCTTATTTATCCTACGAAAAGGGTTAACCCTATTATAAGGGATTATTTCAGGGAATGAAGGAAGTTAGTTTGTTTGCCAACGTCGTATATTTTGTTTATAGTCAACAATTTTAATTTAAGATCACAATATCTCTATTGATGATCAAACATGGCAAAGACTGTGTGTAAAACGAAATTATGGTATGTGGCCGAAACTAACACAGGTAAAGTATCGTAATTATTACTCTTGAGATCGTACGTAAAAACAGCAATGTAGCTTGGATATTAAATTCTGCTACTGTAATATTTTGTTTTGGACACCCTGTTATGAATCATTGCTTTGCCTACATACGGCAATTTTTGATAGAAACCTCCTAACTGGAAAAAGGGGTATTGTTTGTGAAATCCAAAAACGATAATTTGAAATGTCTTTCTATGTGTGTGATTTTGATGAAATTTGGTATGTTATTTAATTTTTGTTTGGTATTGTGGGTTTTGCAATTAACTTTTATTTTTTGTGTAAATAACTAAAACTAAGTATTTCTGATAGGTTAACAATTATTTTAGTAAGGATAGATCGCTTGGCTGATCTATTTTCCATTAGCATGCGTTTTTTAAGCATTACAATCACTTGGTAAACTTTACTTAGGTTTATTTTGGTTTTCGGTCTACATATTGCCAAACTTTTAAAATGTAGTATCTACATCATCTAAGAGCTTATTCCATTGGAAGTATTGCTTATGGTTTAAAAAATCGTACGTTAAATGTGCCATATTACTAACACCTTACACAAAATTCAATGTATTTAAAAAATTAAAACACAAGTTTAAACTTTGATCACAAAACATACGTTTACATGTTTATACCATAGATCCTTAATATTCAATAAATCTCACTAGGACTCTAAAAATTACAATATATCCTATTCAAACATAATTTTTAAAGCAGCTCTTGCTATATTAAAGCAAATACTATGTTATATTATAAGGGGATGCGATTATGGCCATTATGTGATTTTTAAGAAAGACTCTAAAATTTAAGAACAAATAAAAGAAAATAGGCATAGTAGGTGTTAATACATAATTTTAGAGGATAAAAACTGAAACTTTTTTAGTAGCATTTGACAGCCCAGTTTAGTATAAAAAAACTTTGGCAAATGTTAAAAAATCTTTTTTAAAAGCCACAAATTCAAACTTCTATTGCAGAATAAGGACTTACACAAATGTTTTATATCAATGGCTCTGTTCTATTGACGCTAAATTCGAAATATAAACAATGCTCAGAACACTTATGGCCGTTTTATATAAACAGAAACAAATACAAATATTTTGAAACATATCTTTATTTGTCTGTCATTCCCTACCTGTGAGGGTATGTAAATCTAACTTGATGCCATTTTGTCACGAATACTAAGTAGTTTAACATATACAAGTTTTGTAAAGTAAGTTCGTTCCACCCTTGTATAGTAATATAAGGTTAAATACCTGATTTACCGTCGGTGATTCGTGTTTCAGTCTGCGACCAAGGTTTCGAACATAGAGGTTCATTCTCAAGCTAAAATACCAAAAAGAGGTTTTTTCCAACTACATGGCATTTTAGCTTGAGAATGAAGCTTTCTATTCAAAACCTGAAACTGAACAAACGGAACACCGACGGCACAGCAGGTATTTATCCTTTTATGAGTAAATAACGTGATCTAGAGGCTAGACATGTTTAAAACATAGTATGTTGTGAAATTTTAACCGTAATGGTACAACCCCCATTTCCGCAAAACATGTAAAAGCTAAGTTCATTTTTTAATATCTTGGTTGCTTTTATAAACTAACACTTGACAAACCCAGCCCAATTGGTGTAAAAGCAAATATTCAAAAGTTATTGCAACCTTTGTAATTTACCTTATATTATAATGACACTCCCACTGCTTACCCATGAAATATTTACATTGGCAATTTTTGAAAGGTAGGTAATAAAACGATAAATACCTACGTTGCCTAAGGCCTAATAGGTAGTTGACAAGCTTATGGGAGAAATGTATTGTAATATTACTGATGCCGTTTATAAGTATTATTTCAGCATCACAGACAAACCTAAACTAAAATGAAGATTACTCTGCACAAACATAGAGCTTATACGAAGCTGGCTAAGTTTTGAATAAAATACAATATTTGCAATAGGTAATGTATTTATAACTTAGGCTAATTAAAACTGTCCAAACTTCATACGTCTAGCTAGTTTCAAAACACAGAGACATTTCGCTGTGCGATGTATAGGTTGAGAGAACCAGTGAATGACCGTTTATGCTTGGGTTTCAAATTAAATCCGACAAGGGCAAATATGAGAATTATATAGAGAATTATATACAGCTTACAAATAAAACAGTTACCAATAAAACCCCTTTATTCTAGATCGACGTTTGAAACAGTTCGTGTATTCGCCGCTAGATGCACATACATCGTCGTCGGCAACAGTTCGTCTAAATGCCGCTAGATGTCACTAAAACAAGCTCTTTTAATGTAGCGTAATATTATCAAGAATTTAAATTGTATTAAGTACACTAAACAAATTTGACCTCATCTAAATCAAATAATAAAGTTATTTATTTTATACCAATTAAAAACATTCTGGTATAAAACTGTAGTAGTACCATAAATAAGATGTTTTACTTATTGACACTCGCAGTGGTCTTTGTGTAGCTTGCACATATAAGGTCCTTACTTCACCATGTGTTGTATTGTTGATTTCTGAAAGGGTTTTAACCATTATTTGAAAAGCCGAAAGATGAACCTCTGAGTAGAAGGTTGACGATTGGCTTATAAACGCTCAATGTACATGATGATGGGAGATTATGTAATCGCCTTAAGTTAATTTTCAAAAATATAACTTAAAAATAAAAGGCAAAGCCCTCACTCATCACTAATTCTCCCACTTCCTATTAACCTAGGAGGCTTAAATTCGGTACACCGATTCTTAGGGCATTAAATAGGATAATTATAAAATAATAGGTAACTAGCAGATTTAATGGAAGAGGTTGACATACTGGCTTCCTAGTTTTCATCACTCGGTATTATTTAACCTTATTCAGCGAATAAAGGACATTGCCTACTTGTCAAAAACATCTCAGTTAACGAACTTAGAGGGAAAATTAAGAATGTTTCCCTCCAGGATTCCAAATAACGTCATTTCTATTTAAACTCAAGTTTTTGCATTTTGTTTTAATTTGAGAGAAATGTGTTTAATATTTTCTTGCGTAATTCATCAACTAAGTTGTTTTGCCTCGTAGAATATGTCCCTTATTTAGCATACGTAAGGGTTAACCCTATTATAAGGGGTTATTTCAGGAAATGAAGGAAGTTAGTTTGTTTGCCAACGTCGTCTATTTTATTGATAGTTAACAATTTAACCTTAAGATCGCAATATCTATTGATGAGCAAACTTGCCAAAGATTGCGTGTAAAACGAAATTGTGGTGTGTGGCCGAAACTAACACAGGTAGAACATCGTACGTAAAAACCAGCAATATACCTTGGATATGAAATTCAACTAATCTTTTGTGGACACCCTGTTATGAATCAATTGCTTTGCCTACTTTCCTCATAAACCCTTTTACACTACACCTCGTTTATTTTGATTTTTTGAAGATATACAAAAGTCCATCGTTGTCTAAGAAAAATGTTACTATCCAAATACGATATATCCAATACGGCAGATTTCAAAACAAACCCCTTAATTGAAAACAGTTTTTAAATTGTTAGTGAAATCCAAAAACGATTATTTGACATTTATTTGTATTTGTGTGATTTTGATGGAATTTTGTATGTTACTAAGGTAAATTTTGGTTTTTCGGTCTACATATTGCCAACTTGTAAAGTGTAGTATCTACATAATGAGAGAGGTTATTACATCGGAAGTATTTGCTTATGCTTTATAGAATCTTACGTTAAATGTGCAATATAACTATGGACCTAAACTTACACAACTATTTCGAAGGCTTTCATATTTCATGAATTCTTTACATGTGTAAACTTTTGCTTTTATCGTGAAATTTTTGATTATTTTTCTCTAAACTCTAGTAGATAAACCAGAATCATGGAAACAGAATACCGGATAAACGAGGTTTAGTACTAATTTTTGGTTTGAAACTCTTTAAAATGGTTTGGTGAGAAATTGCGAAATTTTATGTTTTAATGTCCAAGAATGAGAAACCCCACGATTTGCCCCTCCTCTGAATAAACAATGTTCAATGTTCACTGAAATTACTGAGTGCTAACGGATAAAGTACCTACATTAATTATGTGGCAAATCAGTTTCTATGGTCAATAAACTAATTTTGTATGCTTGGAACAATAAAGGAATATTCACTCCAACGTCTTATTACGTCTTCGGAACGTTGCTGACGTAGCTCTTATTGTTATCATGGACAAAAAGAATTTTTCTTGGCCTATGTTGTTACCTAAATGAGCACGATATGATCTTTATACTATACTTAGCTAAGATCCATCGCTCTTCCAAATGATAACGAAAAAGTCGATTTCCTTAAGGGCTTTACTCCCTAGTGATTGAATTATTTCTAGAGATTACTTAAAAATCTAGTGTTTCTGAGAAACTTTCTTTTTATGAAATCAACTCTATGCAAAATATCTATTTTTTAATATTTGTTCATCAGCTATTTTACCTCTAAATATTTATTTTCATATTCAAATTGGATATCAATTTAAAGATCTTATCCTCAAAATGTACCTTTTGTAGGTTTGGATGATATCCCGTGAAAGCTCTTCGTCATAGGCTTTAAAAATTTCAGTTTGGGCTGAATACTGTTTTCAATCGTGTAAACTTTTTTTCAAGTTTTTGTTTACATTAAAACATATGGTCACGATACAATTAATTTTGGTTTACATCCATACAATAATGGGGTTATCGTTACATTTGGTGATGTTTTAGTGAATTCAAGTACAATTATGGAAGGGTATTTGTATTAAAGAAGAAAATTACTTTCGTTAGATTTTGTGTTTTGATACGATTTTCAATACACAATTATTGTAAATTAATTCAAAAATGTTACGGTTTTTGAAGTCACGAAGTGACACTGGCTGCTAGTTTATTAATTAAATCATTTCATCAGATTAATTTTACTTGTTACTAAATCGTAGTACAGTAGTCTATCTTTATCTCAACTCAGGAGAAGAACGAAACTGCTAGCGCTTCTGCGACGATGAGAGACAACTGCCCTATTAGTTTGTTTATTTGCCGCTACGTAGCGCTAGCAGTTCGCTTTGCCACCACTGTAGTTTGCTGTATTATTATGAAAGATTTTACTATATTGTTATTTCTAATTATCATTATCCTGAATAACTTCATAATTATAACTAAGAAATATAGAATAACTTTTATTTGATAAATGTTTTCCTTAATTACATCTTGGTAAGAAGAATTCCAACTGCACATCAGATGATTCTCGTCGTGATTTTCATTACCTTTCTGGGTTAGGGTGTAGTTTGTGGCTAATAGAAAGTGAAAATCTTCAACTAGAATGACTTTTTGGTATCGTCAAATGATGATACTTATATTGTTTGTAAAGCCGAGAGTCGTGCCTCTTACCTGAGGTCGATGATTGGCTTATAATATCTTATAATCTTTAATAATGAAGGCAATCCCTACAACCTATTCTCCCCTGTTCCTAATAACAGTATTCCCGCGTGCTAGGCTTCTAGCAGTGGTTCCTTTTAATGATGTTACTAGGATTATTGTGTATCCAATATTTTCAACACTAAAAAAAAATAGAATTGATATTCATAGAAATAAATACACTAAAAAAGTTACTATTACACTAAGGTTAAATATAAAAATAATACTGTATATTAAGAGGAATTGTACCTATCAATGGTGTTACGGAATGAAAATCTAACTGAATTTCTTACATGATCACATTTATTTATTTTTAAATACAGAACAAGGCAATTGCAGGCTTGTAGTTGATTAAAACAAAATAACTAATGAAGTATATTCAAAGAATGTATTTAAAAAATAAATTACAGACAGTCTAAGTTTATGCCTACAGAATCTTTTTTAAAAACCGAGAAGAAAAATCCGTTCAAAGAAGTGATTAAATAAAATTCATTCAAACAAAACAAACAAATAGCTGGCTGTGATGATGGGTTAGATAGGTAGTTTGCTTACTTAATAATTCTTTAAACTAGTTGTCGTTAAAATCAATTCAAAATAGTGTTTAAATAAAAATATTTGAACAAAACACACTAATAGTTGACAATGATAGGTACTTTACGTATACAAACTCTTTAAACCAATATCAAAATCTAACAAAAAAAATATTCAAATGACTCTAGCTGCTATCGAATAACGAATAGTTTTTTTTATTTGAATATCCCATCCACCATGTTCCGTTAACCAAAACCGCTTAGCATGATGAAAATTCCTGTTAAATTTTACATGAATTTTCTCTTATACCTGAATTCCCCATAAAGTATATCTTTTTGACCGGATATGTTAAAAAAACAGATCTTTTACCATTTATATTGTTAATTCTGGCTGAATAAATGATTTGATTTGATTTGATTTGATTTACCCTTGCTATAATAATCAGCTTAAACTAGGTGTACAATGCAGTTGTCTGCTTATGACTGCAAACATATTTTTCCAAAGTCCGTTTTACATTGGTTTTACGAAAATGGGAAGTCTACTTGTAGTACCTAAACTCAATCGTCCATTATTTGGTTTACATAAATGGGATGTCTATTTGCAGTATCCATAGGCAATGGTGTATCCGGTATACATCAAACGGGAGGTCTACCTGCAGTATCAATGCTGATCTGGTTCACATAAACGAGATGTTTCATTGCATAGCAAAAGTCAATGGCATATTTGTTTCACTTAATTGGAATGCATATTTGCAGACTCTTAAGTTTTAATGGTGCATATACGCCTAAATGGTTATTAATGTTGTACTTAATTATACTCAACGGTATTAATCTGATTTTTCTTCCCTTTAGCTCTGTATATGTAATGTGCTAGTTTAGATTATTGATTTGCTGATAACCATTATCCAAGTTTTTACGTTTCTACATATATGTGTTCCATAAGAAATAGATTGAAAACAGGGCTTTTCAAATTTTTTTCCTACAGTTACCTAACAATGTACATGTTCTCTGTTCTCTCACTGATTTGAAAAAGCAAAGTGGCCAATTCGCTCATCAGTGAGACAATGTTAACATTGTCTCACTCTAATTACTTTGTCTCACTCCAGATTTTCAACGTGAAGGCACGAAATAGTGAGCACGTAACATGCAGGCAACGCCGTATGCGCGCGAAATACGTTGGCAGCACTGGCTGTAAATCAGCTGGTCAGCTGTTGTACTGTTGTATTTGTCACTTCACATTAAATGTTATATTAAAAGTTCACTTCTGTGTAAAAATAGGTTATGTTTCTTCACCAATTTATTTGTTTTATGGTAACTGTAGGAAAAGTATAATGTGCAACTCGAGTTCAAAGTACAATTGCCTCACTCATATTCTCGCCTACGGCTCGTGAGTAAGGATTTCTCTCGAGTGAGTCAATTGCTCACTTTTCTCACTAGTTGCACAAATAACTATATTTGTACGCAACTTTTGGCTGCTTTTTTAGTATTTCCAAGAAATGCGTGGTATCAATTTGTAAACAGCTCCAACTTAGTCAATAAAATTGCCAATACACAGTTAAAAGGCAATTACTAGCTAGCTTCTTTTGATGTGGTGAATCTATACACAAACATCCTAGTTGATGAAACAGAAATATTGAAAGATGACCTGTGTAATAATTTTTCTCTTAATGCTACAATTGATAAACTGATTATTTTGACCAGATCTTAAAAAGAACTATTTTAAATATGAAGATGACAAATTTTCACAGAATGATAGATTGTCCATGGGTTCGCCTTATCCAGCATCTTTGTTGAGATTTTTTTGAATTATGTCGAGAATAAATATTTTCTAAAACAGATAATTCAACCCTATTGATAAGATCGATTATTAAGGAAAATTTATCATAGCAATAGCAATAGATTCAACCAGTTCTACGGTTTTGCCATGATATGTAACGTATGTTTTTTGCAAAATTTTGAAGTTTTTTCCATGTATGTAGTTCAATTTCCATTTTTATGCTAACTTTTTGTTTTACACTAAATCCACCATTACCTACCCTAAACTTACTAGCACTTACCCTAAGACTAGTAAATTACCCTGAAAAGGGTAACTACCCTAAATACCCCCGCCGCAGCAAACCTGCCGACTAAGCGAATTTCCATTTGTCTGAATTGATTTCCAGTTAAATATATTTTAATAACATTAGGTTTAACGATGTACCTAGGTTTGCTGCTACAAGGAAACTAATAAAGTGTGTTTTTGAGTAAAATATTGATAGCTTAGTACAAAATAAATAAATTTGCCAAGTTTGATCAAAATATATCCATAAACAAGCAAACTACAACATTTGACAATATTCTCCATAAGAATAACATGGGAATTTTAAATTTACAACTTTTTTAATTTTCTCCGTTACTAATAATCGAACAAAAATACTTTTATATACTAAATTATTTGTTTTTTTAAGCTCTTTAAAAAGGTCTAAAGAGAAATAGGGAAATTTTGTGTTTTGACGGTCAAAAGTGAGAAAACCCAGTTTTTACCCCATAAAACCCCCCGTAAAGCCCCGTTCCCATGGTCCGATCGTGCTGGTTCACGAACTCATTCAAGTTTATCCCGCTTTACACCTTTAAACCAAATTGCATCAAAATCGGACAAAAATTACTCAAGTTATCGCGTTCACGGACGTATATATATATAAGTCTATATGTATATACATATATAAAAATTTGAACGAATGGTGTTTTTGGCCTCTGGGGACATCAAAATGAAAAAGTAAATCGGTCCCGGGTCTAGGTCTTACCGTGCCACCTACGGTAATAGCTACTTCCCTATAGGGAAATTCGCTAATATACTCGATTCTCAAAAACTACACGAATAAAGTACAAAATGTTCATATTCAGCTCTATGTATATGAAAAATATCGAACCATGAATTATTAATTATTGTATTAACCAATTACTACTTTTTACGATAATCACTTCATGATACAGCACGGAACTATTAAAGCGTTAATCTATACATACAGTAATTTTTAGACACAATCGGTAAAATAATCCTCGTGTGTAATTCAACTCAATCACATAATTAAATAGCAAGAAAGAAGTAATGAATATTTTATTTTATTATATCGTGTTATGGAATCGAACACAATACAATCTAAAATAGATAATTCACAATACAGTTTTGATAACGATGAGATCAATGATTATGAAAATCATAGCAAATCGATTTAAACCGGTTGAGTCGCATATCACGGGTTTGCTATGATATGTAATGTATATTTTTTCTCAAATTTTGAAGTTTTTCATGTTTCTAGTTAAATTTCTATTGTTTTGCTATCTAACTTTTAGTTTTACCCTAAATCTACCATTACTCTAAACGTTACCCTAAGACTAAATTACCCTAAAAAAGGAAACTAACCTAAAAGAAGCAACACTGGCAAGTGTCAGTTTCAGTTATTATTATAGCTCAGTCAGTGATGGGTGTCGCACACATTGACGTTCGCAACAGGTCGTCTAACTGATGTGATTGTCTCCAGAGTTGAATTTCGAATTTCCAGTTTTAACCCACCGTCGAACCTTTTCCAAACAAATAAACCTGACAAAGATTTTTAAAAAATAACGTTTTTTTATTTAAACCAGTGTTATTATACTGAGTATATATATTTTTTAATTTTCGCACAAAAAAAAACACGGGCCAACTTAAATACGCTCAAATCCAAAGGTGGACTAGGAACTGGCGGCGACGGAAACAACACCGTATCGTAATAACCAACTTGTGTAAAGACAAAATTAGGTAGGCCTAGTAGTAATTTAGTGAACATATACAAATAATGTTTTCCAGATGAGGTAGGCCTCAGTTACTCATGTAACACACTCGCACTACCACACAAGCACAAGCGTATGGACTATAGATGTAATTGTAGTTATCTAAAAATGTAGACTTCGGCGAAGGCCTTCTCATACGTAAACATTGAATGTTTGTACTCATACAAATAAAATTACCCAGTCCGGTAGGCCTACTTATTTACGATGCCCCTAGTCGGCCTAGTCCTGTCCTACCCTAGTTAAAAAATGGGCTGCGTCTCGAAAGCCACGAATGTTTATGGCTATAAGCTGGGGAACGAAAGCCACGACAATTAGTGAAGGGTCGAAAAGGTTTTAATCCTGGGGCCGTAAGCCACGACTGCTGTCAGGTCAGGGTGGCAGCTCACAGGGAGAACGGGAAATTTAAGCTCCCTCATATTTGTGCGTCGCAAGCAAATTCGTCGGTCCGATCTGAATCCACCGTGCTGTATAAAGGTTAGAAATAGACCTTTGAACTCTACTGCTGTTTTTTTATTCTACTGTCTGGTTATCGTTAGTGTACTGTAGTTGTTTACTCATACAAATGCAACAATTAATTTCAAGCAAATAATAACTCGGGATAAGCTATTATCGTAGGTAGCACGGTAAAACCTAAACCCTAAACAGGTTAACTTTTTCGATTTTATGTTCTCAGAGGCCAAATTTGTATTAAATCTACTCATTTATTCAACAAAATTGGTTATTAATGTGTGACGGACGATTACTGAAGGGAACTAAGGAAGAATTAACCACCAGGATCATCGGACTGATCACTTTGAAAATATCTTAAAATCATGTTTGTTGCTAGAATACTATTCCAGATGTATAACTTAGGAAACGTGTAAAACGTTTAAACATAATTTTTAAATAGTAGGCTACAGTTAGTTCCACCAAAACTGTATTGAAAAGTTATATACAAATATAAGTTACATAAACACCGTGCATGATGTTTTATTATGGTACTTATAACCCCCAGAGGCCTAAACAGTTGCAGGCTCTCCTCTAATTCCAGTAAAAGGTGTTATTAAAACTTGAAGCATATAGGAAAACATTTAACAAAAAAATGATAAATTATTATACAGAACAAGAAACAGTTCATTTGACTTAATTAGCAATTTTTTACAGTCAAACAATAACACATCAGACATAAAAGACAAATCTGGCATATACAAATTAAACTGCAGTTCCTTGTCTAATTCTATACAGACCAAACAGGACGAAATTTTCAAATCAGGTACAAAGAACATATTCAAGCAATTAAATCAAACAACAGAACAACACAAAACTCTACATTTGTAGAACACATACTTTCTACAGACCATACATATAAAAAATTATAACAAAAACATTAACATAATATACATTATTAACAAAGGGACCAAAATGAACATAAAATAAAGTGTCCACATATATACACACTACTAATAAGATAGAGACAAGATTACACACACAAACCACTAATCCTATATAAAATTATTAGTGTTACAAAAACCAACAACTAAACATTCAAACACATGCAAACAAAATTAACAGCTGTATTTAAACATAACATAATATTTTTAATTGAATTAGGTTAACACTTGAAGATGACATTATATAGTCGAAACATGTTGTATAATTTTATTAAATAAAAAAGGAGAAAATACCCCCACCACAGCAAACCTGCCGACTAAGCGAATTTCCATTCGTCCGAATTGGTTATCAATCAAATCTATTAAAATAACATTAGGTTTGACGAGTACCTAGGTTTGCTGCTACAAGAAAACTAATAAAGTGTGGGTTTTTAGTAAAATATTAATAGCTTGGTATAAAAAAATTTGATAGATAAAAATATATCCTTAAACAGGCAAACTACAACATTTTACAATATTCTCCATAATAATAACATTAGAATTTGAAATTTACAATTTGTTTACTTTCTCCCCCTATACCATAGTACGGTATATGGAGAAAGTATTGTTTTCGTCAAAATTTTCGAGTTTGAGTTTTGAGTGGATATATTCGTTTTGGGTCCCCCTGGACCCAAAAAAATGGTTTTTGAAGTGATGTCTGTGTGTGTGTGTGTGCGTGTGTGTGTGTGTGTGATCTTGCCACCTTTCAAAACAGGAATTCCTTAAATATTGCTTAAAGTAAAAGAAAAAAACTTAAAGTAAAAGAAAAAGTATCACATTATCAATTTGTACAGTATTACGTTTATGAATGCTATAAAAAAATCGACTACACTAATTTTAACTAATTGAATTAATTATGAATATATTTAGGGGCAATGAGTATACCACAAATTTTTTTATTGTTTTTATAACTTTTCACTAATTAAATGTTGTATCAAAAAACTGCACACCAGTAGGCCTACTCAGAATTCTTAATATGTATGAACAGATTTTTTCTATAGATTTTTAACTATTGAAATTCGGATTATTATGGTTTACCTACACAGTATTTTACATGTCCAAACGGTTACCAACATTTTAAGTTATCCGATAAATTATATCAGATATTTTTGCATCACTAAAAGTAAATGTCAACGTTTAAGCACAAATACAAGGTTTTAACGATGTTACTGGGTTTGGAAACTTAGAGTTTGTAAGCTATTATTATCTATAATAAATTTTTTATGACCAGTTATTTTATATAATATTATTTATAGACAAACTGGACAAGACCAGAGCTAAGTAAACTATTTAAATTTCAAGTAATTAAGTAGGTTCATGTCCAAAAGGTTTAATTTACCGGAAAAATACCATTAATTCTGTATAGTACATAAATCAAAATTCTTTTTGTAGTTACGAAGTCCAAAGTCCAGCCATAACCCAAACGCAATATTATACAGTAACCAATATTGCAGCAATTTCTGATGCAGTAGCTCGACTACTGTATTCAAATAAATAATGTCAATATTGCTGAATAACTACGGATTTTAGGAACATTGACGTTTGGTTACACTATGTCTAGTAAACAGTGAATGCAATGACTTAATTTAACCAAATAGGATATTTTTTAGTTATAATTTAATTTATTTGTATATAATAATTGAAAATTATACATTATTACTACTAGGTATGACCATATGACTCCCTTTTAGAATAAGTTTATCGCGATTGCCATTCTACTTCTTTGATACCAACGTGCTTTGTCTAGCGTCTGACTGAGCTAGTTCAGCCAGTCACCACTGGATTTTCAACAGTTCACTCAGATTATGCTAGGATTCGCTAGCCTCGACTTTACTTAGCCGACTTAACAAGGTAGTTTAATTATTTATTATTTAAGTATTTAAGGCTAAACCACATTTAGTATTGTGACTAAAACCCAAAAGTTAAAAATTAAAATTAATATGTTAGTGATTTAAGTCTAGAAAGGTTCCTAAATACGCTCTGCTCATGCTAGAGTCTCGCAGTGTTTCTAGTGTAGCTTCTACATGACGTGGGTTGACTTGGCTTAACTTAACCATTCTGCGGCTGACCTCCCATTGTAATAAAAATATTGTTTGAAAAGCCGAAAGTTGTTGCCTTAACCTAGGTACGACGATTGGCTTATAATTAATTGCTACTGTAACTGCTGCTGTCGCCTGAGGCAGACAAACCTAGTAGTGAGTGACAGGGGCTGTATATCTGTAGTGTATTTAAATATGCATCTGCTGCAACTCAGTTATTACATGTACCGTAGGTGAAATTTCTCTAGTTAGGCAACAAGAATTTTCCAACACAATTTAGACGCACATATGAGCGAAGTGCTTTACAAACATTGATAATGACTTATTTGCTAGTGCAAGTAATTGATTTGGTAGCTGCGGCCTGCGGGTGTAGGCTTTCTGCCCATAAGATAATCCTATTAGTGACGCTCGGCTGACCTGTCAGCGCTACCCGTCCCTGCGTTGGGGTTGAAGATGAATAAGCGTAGGACAGTGGAGGGGGTGAGACGCCAATGTAGGGGAAGTTAGTGCGAGTTGGAGAGAGTGAAAGTGATGTAGGGTGAAGAGAAGGAAAGAGGTAAAAATTCAGCCATAAGGATCGAACTGATCAACAACTCACCCCATTACATTGTGATCCAATGGTGTTTATAATTTTGTATGTGTTCAGTGGCGTCATTCGCCTATTAGGCGGCCTGATGATTGGAGTGTTCAATCTAAATCAATAACCACTTGCCTCCATTTATGTAGGCAAATAGTACCTAATATCCACTGTAAAAGGAAAAAAAGAACTGTTGCGGAGGACCTTTGCGGTAATATTTATTTACCGTATTGTGAGTTCAGTATATTGTGTAAATAGCCTAAATGTATCAATAGTGTTTTAGACCTCTCAGTACATACATTCTGTGCTTTAAGTAAACTGTTGATTCTTTATGAACAAATTATTACTAATATAATGGTTAAATTATGGTCAAATTTGAAAAAGAAGTATTTTATTCATAAAAAAGCCAAATATTTTATTATTTAATACGAACTTTTGTTTAAATGGTTACGTTTGTAAATCTTATAAAACAACTAATATAATATAATATATTGAAGTGTTTTTGTAGGGTTATTAGTGACGATTTGTAAATTTAAAATTGCTATTTTATTTGTATGAAGAATAATACAGTAGACTCATAGTTGGCTTGCCTTGATGATGATTGTTAATTGATAGTTTAATTAATATTGGCAAATTTGTTACATTTATACTAAACAATTAATACAGGGTGATTTGTACTCAGTGTGACAAAAATTTTTGATGTAAGTACAAAGTAAATGAAGTATGATGATGCATATCAAATGTTCCAAGTCTCAAAATTAGCGTCCCAAAAAATTATTTGATGTTTTTCAAAAATAACCATGCTTTTAAACTTAATACAGCGATTTCTCAATTACCTGTATATGGATTTGAGTAGATAATGTAATTTTCGTGTTCTACATTAAATTTTGAACAAGAATAATGGAAAATGACGGAAGATCAGTTGTAAAAACTCCATTGTAAATAGATTAAAAGATTAAAATTAAGATATTTGATAAAAATTTTAAAAACAATGGTCTATTGTATTTTTCACACCCTGTATACAAGAAAGTGTCGGAATATGTTAAAAACTGCGCCATTTTATAAGCTTTCCAACGATATGCTACACTATTGCGGTTTATGTCTGCTTATGTACGCTTTAATGGTTTGAAGACTACAAAGCATAATGTCTTTAACATTTAAAACATAGAAAGTCGGCATGTATTAAGCAAAAGTTGTATTTTTGATTCAGCTTGAACAGTAGACACAGTAAAAAGTTCCCTGTTTTCTGGTATTCAAACCACTAAAACAAACAAAAAAATATCTAAACCTCAATAGTGTAGCATATGGTTGGAAAGCTTATAAAATGGTGCAGTTTTTAACATATTCCTACACTTTCTTGTATACAGGGTGTGAAAAATACAATAGACCATTGTTTTTAAAATTTTTATCAAATATCTTAATTTTTATCTTTGAATGTATTTACAATGGAGTTTTTACAACTGATCCTCCGTCATTTTCCATTATTCTTGTTCAAAATTTAATGTAGAACACGAAAATGACATTGTCTACTCAAATCCATATACAGGTAATTGAGAAATCGCTGTATTAAGTTTAAAAGCATGGTTATTTTGAAAAAACATAAAATAATTTTTTGGGACGCTAATTTTGAGACTTGGAACATTTGATATGCATCATCACACTTCATTTACTTTGTACTTACACCAAAAAAATTTTGTCACACTGAGTACAAATCACCCTGTATTTCACAAAAAATCTATATATTAATTTGAAACTGTTTTTCTTTGTGACAGCTATTTTGAGAGAACCGCTGGGCGTAGAAACCCGGTAGAGGTGTCTAAAGAAAGGTCCTGGTCTGTAGATGAGCCATCAAAAGAGAAACATGGAGAATTCCCTCGGGGCTCTGCCTTTAAATTCCCATCCCATGTTATTCTTATGGAGGAAAACGAGGTTTTTGTCACAGCTAATTTGAGAACACGGCTGGGCGTAGAAACTTGGTATGGGTGTCTAAAGAAAGGTAAAGTCTGTAGGTGAGCCCTCAAAAGAGAAACGATGTAAATTTCTTTGGGGCTCTGCCCCAGAGGCCTTTAAAGTTCACTCTGCAATTTTGTTTACATTTCAACCATATGGATAATTTTACACTACTTTTAATGAACCAGCTGTTAATATTAAAATTGTATTCAAAGGTCTACTGAAACTGTCAAAATTAAATGTTTACATTACTATTTATGATTTTAAATGGACTAGTGTCCCTGTTGCTCGAAATCGAGCAATTGCTAAGTATTACAGGCGTTATTTTAAAACGAATAACAGTCATATTTTTTTATGACTATAAAAGATTCGACTCAAAGATTATGGAATACTCAAGATGTACATAACAGATCGATATAATCAACATTTCTTGTAAATATTTTATCATTTTTCAAAAGCTGATTTTGTTTTTTAGTTTTTATAACACACATTATTTCTATTTCTTCCCCTTGGTGGTGTTCCATGACTTTCCTATGTTTCCATAGTTTGCAAATCGTCTCTTTCAATGATTACTAAGAAATGCAGCACAGTGTTAATTCAGTTTTCTTTTTAGTATATCAATTTATCCAGGCTCTCTTATTTTTTCCCATTGTAATAATTACGCCAACCCAAATTAAAATAGTAACTATTTCATTTCAGCCGAGTAAGTAAATGTTTGTGGCAAACTTAACTGTTAAATTAGCAAACTTATTGACTGTTTACAATTAACATATGTTCTTCTTCTCACTTTTAATTTCTGACAACAGCTGGAGTTTCATAACAATATTTGTTTCCCATGTTAATCTTATGGAGAAATACGAAACTTTAAAGGGCCCCAGGGCCTCACCCTCTAATTATTTCCCTAAAAAGAAAGTTTCCTGCACAACTTCACGTTACGCTCTTTCCAATGACACCAAGAACATGTAAATCGGTTCAGTAGTTTCGGAGGAGTAATTGTCACAAAAAACCTGCTTGCGTATTAAATAAGTAATAGATTCTCCACTGCATGGCAAGTTTTTTATAGCTTCAACAAAATGATGAATTTATGATACGTTTGAAATGTTTTGTTAAAAAATCAATGCTTTATTGCTCTTAGAAAATTTTAAATTATGAAATAAGCGTGACTTATAAATTTCAAAGGAACATATAACTATTCCTTATCGGGTTAGCTTATACATATTGTAAGGTTGGCACTTGCCTTTTTTTCCTACTTTCAATCACCATTTATTTTTAAATTCAAGAAAGAACGCCTGAGATTAATTTATTGGTATAACAGTTTTTGATAATCGGGTTGAAAATTGTATCGTAGATGAGTACGATGAGGATGAGAGCTGTGATCAAGTTTTGGAATAGACTAACTACGGAGTCTATGGTTTTGATAAAGTAGATGAACTATGTCAATTTAGGTATTAAAAAAAAATGTGTACACAGTTTTTACTTTGATGTACACATGTAGCTAGGTTGAACAACGCATCTAAACCTCACTACATACAAAACATTTGGAAGCACAACAGTGTCATCACATCTCATCGCATTTGCATAATGTGTTGCCAATGCTGGACTAGGTTATGGATTTGGTTCCGCAAATGTTCAAGATTTGTGATAAAATTTCTTACAATTATGGTTCATTCGTATCCACGAAATACATGCACAGCTTTATGTGATCTATATGGCCAAGGCAAAACTACCCCATAAGCTAATGAACTATCAAGTAAGAACCGGATAATTAAATACATAGGTCGATGTGGCAAGAGAAGGATTTAAAATTGCTGAGATCGAAGTAAGAATGTTACCGCTTTCTGGAGAATCAGATATTTTTATAAAAAAAAGTGATGAAGATTTACTTATAAATCCGGATACAATCTGAATGATTTTCCTAAAGCAGATTGAAATAATGGTCAGTAATAAATATTGACTCTTTCCGTAACATGATAGACTAATTATATGAACTCATTCTCCCATATAGTAAAAGTGGCTTTGGTATGAAACAAACTCATGAAGAAACAATTATAAGACTCCTAAAAAACCTTTTAGGCAACCTAAAGCCGATAAAAAGAAAGGTAGGAAATATTGTGTTAAACGAATTCATCAATCACGTTTTTTAGGGAACACAATCGTCATACTTATTATTGCTTATCGTCCCTTCATATAACTAACATTTTAATGACTTCACTCTATCCAACGCAGTTAGCTGAATTTACATAAAACCTCAAGATTAACCGTCGACTTCGACGGGGTTCCACTAGTACCTTATTACCTTCAAAACAAACGCAATAACATATAAAGATAGAAAACCTGATAAAAAATAACACTGGTATGACTGTTTTTGTATCGCGTAGTATATATTTAGTTCTTATGATTCTATCATATTGGTTTGTTGGTCACATAGTTGCAGACAAGTACTTATACCACACGCACTATCATAGTTTTTTAGACACAGACCACAAAAATGCCATATCTCGGTCATTTTTAATTGGATTTTCTACGTCGATGTGTCACGTTTGTGTCAGAATTTACAGTAAAAAGCATTCTTGTGTTTATTTTAAGATTTACTGGTATAATGTTACTACTGTTAAAAATGTTTAAATGGCTGCCATATTAAATTTTAAATTTATAAATTGTAATATATTCTTGCAAAACTAATAAAACTAGCATTAACATTTATTTACAATTTAAAATTTTAAGTAACATGGATATAAAAAAACAAAATGGTGGCTCTGTGTGTAACCATTGATTTACAGGTGCTTTAAATGTGATACTGTATTCATACATTCGTTATTAACACAGAAATTATATTTTAAAAGGTTGGTACAGAGTTACTTAACACCCTATAGTTCGACAGAATTGTTATAACAAACTCACTACTAGATCATAAATGACCAGAAATATATTTTCATCAACATCTTTAGGAGTAGGCCTACTGGTTAGATGACGTATTTTCTCGTCACACAATTGGTATTTGGAATGTGACGTTTGCAGTAAAGATTTGAATAAAACTTGTTAAATATCGTACAAAACTGTGAATTTATTATTTTGTATAAACAAATCTTTCAATAAGTCTTAATTTACGACTCAACGAAATAAACTATGACCAATAGTTGTATCACCAGCGTTGCCTTAGTTTTTGTGTTAAAGATGTTCGCTTATGAGGCTACCACGTAAAATCAAAACAATTGTTAGGTTGCAATTGAGGTCAATCACACTCTCGCAGTTACTTCCCTGCAAAGTGACCCGAGTGACCCTACGTAAGGAATATCTAAGAAATAGCAAATTAAATCCTTGTACGCTAATCACTTATATTTCCTTTACCTTTCCTAGTACTAAACACTGATTCCCTTCATTGCATTATTTGTTAACGGAAGTCCATTCAAATTCTTGCGTCGAATTGTTGTAATGTCAACCCTATCCTTCTGGGAACGTCAGACGTCCGGTGTCACTGGGGGCAACAAACTCCATCTTCTATCTCGCTCAACCCCCACTCTAGCGCTTGCTACCCCTCAACTGCCAGGAAAGGCCATAAATCAGGCGATTAGCTTCAACAATACCCGGGTAGGATTATGGGACGACCTCCGTCTCCCGCGGCCTGCCACCCATTTTTCCAAATAATTCAATCTGTAGCTTACATGCTTCAGATGGGTATGTGATTGGCCTGGCAAATCTTACATTGATACATTTTAACAGTAATAATTATTGACCTCATAATTTTAGTCTATATAGACGTAAAAAAGTATTGATGGTAAAAAGTATAATTTTAGTAATTTGATTTAATTGAAAACCAAATCAGGAAATTAGCTTCGTCCACAGGGTGCAGCGGGGGTAAATTGTGTGCCCTACATATACTATGTCAAAAAATAAAATCTATTCACATGATTGTTAGGTACCTACTACTTTGTGTGTTAATTTCTTAATTTTAGTGAATTTCTTTATCACGAAGTACCCAATAGGTGGCACGGGAAGAACCAAGTTCGGGACAGATTTACATTTTCATTTTGATGTATCCAGAGGCCAGACACACTATATGTTCAAAATGTTTTATATACATATGTTTTAAGAGGTTGGCGGGTTCTATGTTTGTATCTATGTATATCTATTTGTGTGTGTGTGTCCTTGAACTTGAGTAATTTTTATCTGATTTTGATTAAATTTGGCTTGAAGGTGTAGGGCGGAGTAAACTTGAATTTGATTGTGAACCAGCATGATCGGACCATGACAACGGGGTTTTGTGGGGCAAAAATTGGATTTTCCTATTTTTACCCTAAAAACATAAAATTTTGCAATTTCTTTCCAAACTATTTTTTTGGAGAAAAAAACAATAATTTTGTATATTAAAATGTTTTTATGCACTAAATAGTTATGGATAAATTAAAAAAACACAGAAAATTTCAAATTCCCATGGTAATTTAAGGAGAATAAGTGGCCTTAAATGTTGTAGTTTACTTGTTTATGGATATACAGTATTTTGATCAAACTTGGCAAATGTTTTTATGTGATACTAAGCAATTAATATTTTACTAAAAAAACACACTGTTGCCCTCCCTGTATCATCAAACCTAAGTAGGGTAATAAAAAAATAATATTTTTATTAAGGAATAAATACGACATTTTAAGGAGATATTTGAGTGAAAATTCAAACAGGCAAATAGAAATTGGCTAGGTTTGCTGAGGCGGGGTATTTTACATATCAGCTTGTGGACAATAACATGACAGGTATGTCACTTTCTTTTGAACATGCAACACATGTGTGGGTGTGTGTGTGTGTGTGCGTGTGTG